>NC_141036.1:48800000-48905000 GCF_052040795.2 Danio rerio
AAAATGGTGTTTGAGAAATTTATAACTGCTTTTATTCTAGCCGAAATAAAACAAATAAGACTCTCTCCAGAAGAAAACATATTATCAAACACTGTGTATTCTCTCTCTATATATATAGTAAAATATATCTAATATGGTACAAATAAATACAAATAAAATAAACAATAAAGTAATATTTTTTTAAACTTGAATTATGTTTATAACTATTTATAATTATTTATAATTTTTTTTTTTCCTCAACTAAATTTAGGAAGATTCGTGAAGTTACAGATTACATCTCTCTCAGTCTGTTACCTTGCCGAGTTTGCCGTCTGTATTTGGCTGAGGTGACCAGTGATTTCCTCTCAAGTCGAATGTCTTGTAATTCCCTGAAAACGCAGCTTTAATATCCGTCAGACTGAAAGCACACACCGCTGACAGACCAGATGAAACCGACCTGAATAAGAGAAACATGGGAAGAAAATGTTTAAACAGAAAACCCAAGACCTTTCAGAACAGTATGATGGAGCATTTGCTAAAAATGTTTGTCACCGTTGTGAAGTGAAGACCCCGTAGAACAGCGTGTTGTCTGGAGAATCACTGTCGGATGGGGAAAGTTTGACAATATCCTGAAGTTTGTTGAACTGAAGATCTTCTCCTTGTTGGCAGACCAGCTGAGCCTTAGCAAAAGATGTCCATCGTCTTTGTAAGGTGAGGGTTCCTCCATTGTCATCCTGATATAAATAATTACGTCATTAAAAATTTAGTTTTGAGGAGCCTATAAAACAGACAAGCTCAAACGCTTCCTTCTTGTGTTGCTTCGGTGTTTTATGACTCAAATGAGAGGACAGGTTAAATATAAGTTATTATAGTTCTTATATTTGGTCCCTTTTCTGCCTAACATTAGAAAAAAAATTAATAAAGAGTCAATTAATTATCGTTACAGTTGAAGTGCAGTACCATCACAGACAGAAAGGTGGCATTATTCATAAAAAATATAAAAACTAATAAAACCTTTTTCTCAAGGCTAAAATATCACATCATTTTATATCATGTTTGCTAATAAATACTTTAAGTAAACATCTGTGCACATCATTATTTTATCCGTGTGGATAATGAACGTTGTATTAAGAATAAGATGAAATATACTACAGCAATCAGCTTACTTTGTTATTTCCTGAATACTCGAAAATAGTAATAATAAATTGAATAATAGTAAAGACTCGTATGTCATAAGTCATATGTTTATGTGACCGTAAGGGTTACTTGATTAAGGGTTAATTATTACTGTAAGTCTTACCGTGCAGACCTGTGCCACACGAGACACAGTAAAAGAGTTTCCAAAATAGTCTCCGCTCAAGTCCCCATTCTCAGTAAAAAACAGCAGGATCTTCCCTTCACTGGCGACATGTGTTGAGCTTATGAATACAGGCTCTAAGACAAAAAACAAAAAGGAACTTATTCAATCTATAAAAATAGTAGCCTATGTTTGCTCAAGGTTACTGTAATCACCCATGAAGGGGTTTTGTAAAGTAAACTCAAATCAAACCAACAACTCCTGTGTCAGCCTATATTAAAGTAAGGACATCAAGAACATTTGCCTTGTATGTGTTATTAGCATCATGGCAGCATTATTATTTTTACAGAAAAACAAACAAACCCTGTAGCAATTTCGGTACAGTCTCAAGCTCCAAGTTGTTGTGTGTTCCTCTGCTATGACAGCGAGAAATTACGTTTTTGTCTCCAAAGAAGCCGACATTGGTTGCTGTATACAGCTCTCCATCTGTAAACAAAGAGGTCACCATTTTAAAAATCAGCTTTAATTCAAGGCTTGTTTGTGTTTATGGGGTTCGCTTAAATGTGTTTGTATTATGTTTGAAATAAAATCTCAATATTGTTCGCATTATTTTATTTTAGTTTTGTGTCATCCACCTAAAAACAGTCTTTTAACTTTCTGATTATACTGTATGAAGCCCCTCCCTAAAAAATAAACAATGGCCTCTGATTGGTCAGATGGATCAATGTGCCCTGATTGGCTAATTATTTTGTGCATGTTTAAAGAAATATAATGTCCAGGGGTGGGATTTATGTACATTTTAGGTTTTGTGATGTCACCAACCAACCAAACTTAGTAAAGTTTATTTATAAACTAATTTCGAGAAGGTTATGTGCTTATGATTGACCACAGCTGGTGCTGCATAAGCAACGCAGGATTCACCAGATGATTCCTAAGTCACTATAAATAAACAGAGTTTCTTACCTCAGTCATCTATGTATTGAAGAATCTCCCCTTCCACCCCTACCTCTCCTCCTTTTTCCTTAATAG
Source organism: Danio rerio (assembly GCF_052040795.2). NCBI lineage: Eukaryota > Metazoa > Chordata > Actinopteri > Cypriniformes > Danionidae > Danio > Danio rerio. The sequence goes on from NC_141036.1 coordinate 48,802,306, forward strand.
ACCGGCACGGCGGCCCAATGATTAGCACTGCTGACTCACAGCAAGAATGCAACTGGTCATAGTCTTTAACAGTCCAGTTGACATTTTTGTGCAGAGTTTGCATGTTTCCACCATGCTTGCGTGGGTTTCCCCAGGGTTCCCTGGTTTCCTCCCACAGTCCAAAAACATGCGACATAGGTGAATTGACCAAACCAAATTAGCACGATAGATGAGCTCTTAATCAACAGTATATCTCTCCGTAGCAATCCCAATTATGGCAATCATTAGCCATAAATAAGCAGGGGAGTTATCGAGACCTACCGGAGCTCAAACTCCTTGGAAACGGGAGGGAGCCCAGGACTCAATGATCTTATGAGCTCAGGGCTCTCTCCTGGGACAGCACGCCAAACATGCTTTATAATGAAATCAACCATTAGCTAAGTGTGAACTTTTGAAATATTGTAGTTTCTACCCGCCATTCAAAAAAGCTAAATTTTAAAAAGCTAATTTCGTAAAAGCTTTAAACTTTGAGCATCTTTTGAGCTTAAACTAAGCATCATACCTTGGCAGATGTTGTTTACACCTAAACACCAAGACAACACACTTACTAAAGCTAAAAAGTCAAATTTATTATGAAAGATGAATCTGTGGTACATTTTTATCTGAGCCCTCCTGTAAAAGGTCGCTACAAAATAACAGAGTCTCGACAACATGCAAATAGCAGAAAGATAGGGTAGCCTTTTGATCAGATCTCTGAAAATGTTATGTAAAAATTTAAAATCACATTAAAAAAGGGCCTCACATAAAATCTACCCAACCCAAATAAAAACTATTCAATACTCAATTGAGTCTTTTTCCTCAGATATGTATCATAGTATGTACATTATTGTACAGTAGTATGATTTCATGCTGACTTTGTGTGTGAATGCATTAGATATGATCTTTGAGCTGACGTGTTTTCTCACCAACAATGATGGCTGTGTTCCTCTGCGTGGAGCTGAAGGGACAGCAGTTTTTGGCATCTTTTTTGTCGATGTTTGCATTCAGAGAACTTGCTGGCTAAAACAGAGATGTACAGTCTGTTAGAGCAGTGACAGTCCATCCCTCAAGTAATAATTCATTTATCCTCATTTATTGATCTGTGTAATTTATGTGGTTTTATTTGACTTACAATGATGATTGCTTGTGGTTTATATGCATTTGTCCCGCAGGCGTAGAGGTGTGTAGAGTTGAAAAACTGTAGAATACTGATGAAGTTTCCACAGTCCTGTGTGGAGAAGTATAAAATGTCAAAATTAAGAGGTATCTTAAAATGAATATCAAGCTTGTTTAAAGTCTCTTTAATGGCAATTAGGGTCAATCATTTGATGATTGCCATTTGTCTGGATCTGTAATGTAACCCCCCCCCCCCCCCCCCCCCAAAAAAAAAGGAACAAAGCAAACAACACATATACTACTGCATTATTATTCATTTATAAAATATTTTCAATTTCTGAGTCTGCAAATCAATTTCTGAGTCTCTTTTTATTATTAAAAAATAGCAGTGTGGCCAAATACAGTTATGGAAAAAATTTAATGATTACATGAAAAATTCTCAGTTTCTCAGATTTTTGGGGTATGGGTTTGATTAAGATGTTATTATTTAATTTATTCTATAAAGGTCCGATTCTTTTTTCTGCTTTTTTCCTAAATAAATGACAATTGGTCAGAATAAGAGGGTCATTCCATCAAAATGTTGATGTCTTAACTCTTAAAATTATATATTTGTATATATATATATATATATTCGTATGAATATTTTTAATTACAGTTAAGTGCAATTGAGTTGGACCAACATGATTTTATCAAATAAAAGTTTAAATACATTTATGTTTTTATTTAACTTAAACTCAAAGGTCAAATAATATCATGTATGCACATTATGTGTTGTACATTTTGAAGTCTTTTGAAGTTATCCTAAATAAACTATAAGAGACATTAAGCAAATTTAATGAGTTACATATACAGTTGATTGAGACTTGAGATTGTATTCAGCTTAAAGTAAGATTTAAAGGCTTAATTACGTTAATTAGGCAGGTTAGGGTAATTAGGCAACTTATTGTTCTGGTTTGTTCTGTAGACTAAAATATATTGTTATATGAAAAATATAGTGTTTAGGGGCTAATAATATTGACCTTAAAATGGTTTTAAAAGATTTAAAACTGCTTTTATTCTAACTGCAATAAAACAAATAAGGCTTCCTACAGAAGAAAAAAAAGAATATATATACATGAGAAAGAGAGAGCGAGAGAGAGACACACACACACACCTAGATGATTATAAATGAATCATTGTAAACACACTGATTATTATTGTTTTTATTACTGTTTTATCCTAAAAATGTACAGTTTATTTTGATCTATTTTTGTATTGATTTGTATGAATAATTAATGTTGAATAATAATATAATATATTGAATGTTAATGTGATATATTGAATAATATTATGTATTGTTGATATTCTATTTAATTATTATATATATATTTTTTTTTTTGCTACTACTACTATTTACTGTATGTATTGTTTTGTTTTGTTTTTTATTATATATGTATGTTACTTTTTATGTAAATTTTATAACTGCTTTGGCAATGCATTTGTAACAATTGTCATGCCTATAAAGCAATTATTGAATTGAATTAAGAGAGAGAGAGAGAGAGAGAGAGAGAGAGAGAGAGAGAGAGAGAGAGAGAGAGCACAATTGGACATATGGTATATTTTATATAATGTTTATTTATAATTGATTTCTAATTATATATAATTTCTAATTATATATAATTATATATATATATATATATATATATATATATATATATATATATATATATATATATATATATATATATATATATATATATATATATTTATAATTATATATATTATATATATATACCACTAACTGTACCCAAAAAACTAACAAAAAAAAAAAAACTTTCCTTCTTAGACCTTACAGACCTGAAACTTGCCTATAGCACTTATTCATTGTTGCTCTTATAGTTGTGTAAATTGCTTCCTTGTCCTCATTTGTAAGTCGCTTTGGATAAAAGCATCTGCTAAATGACTAAATGTAAAAAATGTAATTTTTTTGTGTAGAATAACATTAGCAGTGCCACATACCAGCTTTGATGCCACTCTACAGGTTTTTGTTTGGTCTGAAGATGGTGTCCATTTCAACTGTAAAAACATTTTAACTATGAATATTATGTTGTAAAATGTTCTCCAAGTCTAGTACAGTCTTCATCATGCCAAAATGAGATTTCATTTTGTAAACTGAAATATCTGGATCACCTCATCTTTGAGTGTAATACTATCAGACTGACTGACGTCCAGAGAGAACAAAGCGTCTCGAGCGCCAACAAACAATGTGTCTTCATCTGTGCTGAGCAGCAGAGTGGAGGTGTTTTTCAGTGTAGAGCTGCTGTAGATGCCCAACACACGCTCTGAACTTCCTGTGGAAACACAAAAACAACAACCGACGGGTTATGTTTGGAGATCAGTGATGTGACTCTACGACTGCACTGAACTCATTTCCATTTTGCACTTTGAAGTTGATTATTTATTCACTATAATGCACAGCTATGACTGATTCATGTCACACGTGTATTTATGCACCCTTAGTAATACAATCAATCAATATGCTGTCAACACTAAAAGGTTGCAGGGGCTGTTTCATTGCACAGACTAGACGCTTCTGTTTGCATGAACAGTTTTTTTACTGATTTGTTTGTAAACCCATGTTTAGTTTTAATAAGGTTACATAAGACATTCAAGAGGAGAAATTAAGAAATCTTATACCATACTACGATATTACAGTACCCAATTTTGGCTTTTGAATTATTATTTAGAAAATAACTTAACAAATCGACATCCATAGTAAATGGCACTCATCAAAAAGAAGTTGTTGTCTAACACTAGTGCATAAGTGTTTCAAGTTGACACAACGTTGAGTCGAATTGATTTTTTATTTTAGTTGAGATACATGAATAAACGTAATCGTAAATATGAACACAGGACTAGATAAAAGAGCTATTTTAAAGCACCAGATGCAGGCCCGGATAGGCTAATCGGGAGGACCGGAAGAATTCCCGGTGGGCTGGTCTATTTTTTTTTGGCCGCATTGGCCAGTGTCCTTAGCTCCAGACTCTGTTGCTCTCAGCAGTCGCACTTTTTTCATTTATTTATTTATTTGACCACAGCCTCACTCTTTTTATTCATTATTTTGCCGCAGCTCTGCTCTTTTTATCTATTTTCTTACAGCTTCGTGAGCAAGATGAAGCCTCCAGGTTAATGATGATGTAACGGTTCAGTGGTGATGTGTTGTGGTCCAGTGGTCAGTGTGGAAATATAAATTTATATCATCTAATTTCAAATGAACAATAATCTACTTATAACTAAAAAGTTATATTCTCTGGTTTTTAATTATATTATTTCATAACATCCCAGCTAGGAGGGACATTTAACCTTTATCTCTCTGACTACAGGCTAAGCCAGTGATGCAAATGCTTTAAACGACTCTGTCTTCGGGTGTTGCTTTTATGCTACAGAAACCCTATGTTGATTAACTTGTGTTGTCAGTAGCTGGGCCGTTTTTTAACACCTATGCCAGGCTGACTCCAACTCTTAATTTGCATGCTTTGTTTAGCCATATCCCCTCCTCCTAAGAACACAATATAGACATGAAATCTTTGTCTTAAATCAGACTTGTGTGAGACTTGTGAGAGACTTGTGAAAGAACTTGCAGACTGCGGACCTCTAGTAGGCTCCTGCAGACACATTGGACATCTTGAAGACGCTGTATGACTGCAGATTAACCAACACGTCTCAATAAAGGAATTCTGCTTGTTCTGAGTCTCCTGGACTGGGTTCTCTCTTCTCTTTTTCACTAATTTATTTTTTTACATCAGCATGTTGCGTTACGACGCCGCTGACCCAGTTTCGAATCTTATGAGTAATTTATTATTATTATTTTTATTGTTAAGACATTTAATACTGTTAGGGTTGTTGAACATTTGAAGTTCTAAAGCAGCTGTTTTCTTGAAAAAGACGTGATAGACCATTAAAAACTGATTTGGATATGATGTTATTTTAATATTGTCAGTCGTGAACTGAGGTGAGCCGATCTAATGCTTGAAACTCCAGGGCTGAAAAGGAGTCCCACTCCGGCCCTGCCAGATTCATTTAAACCTAACATGATAATCTAACTATTCTAACTGCTATCTTTACATGTACCTGAATTATACACATAACCCAAGAGAGACTATGCAATTACTTTTACATCTACATCAAGACAGAACAATGTTGTGCAAGATATTGTGCAAACATGAAAACAAGTAGTGCAACATGATTTGTGGTTCATTCACTGGTAAACATTGTTTTCATTGTTGTTATCCTTGTAGAACGCAGTTTAAGTATCTGCATATACAGAGAAAAGTGTTTCTACAAGTGGTTTGTCAAGCCCACTCCCCTGTGTGAAGCACACTCAGAAATGCACAGTCATTTTAATACAGTTATGCCTGGCATCCACGTTTGTGTTATATTTTAGTATAAAACCTTTTAAAATGCATGTATGGCTATTCACAATTACTCTCTGATTGGTCGTGTATCATTCTCTGATATGCATGGCTCCTCTCATATGGCCATTATATACATGCAGTACACTTCAAGTACGGATTTTGACATACTATATGCCTGCCCAGTGAACATGAAAGGCATGATCATCATTCAGAAACGTGGTAAAGATGGCAGTATAGACAAGGAGTGTTTTTACACTAGTATGAATGCAGTCTAAGAGCATCTACTGTAGTTCACGCTGGGCAAAACACACAAGTAAATGTGTTGTAAAAAAATATTGTCTGCATAAATTTCTTAAATGATTCTCACTAGTCTAATCGAAATGGGGCTAAATAAAGTCTTCTCATGCAGGAAAACCAATGCTGTGTGTGATTGCTTAAGGAAGCCCACAGTTATACTGTATGTGTAGATGGGTTTTTTTAAGCATTTTCATTTTCAGGTACTGTATGTTTATTAAGTTACACTGTTTACTGACACATTAATATAGACAATATTTTCAGACAACACCAGTGCTTTAAATTCTATATCTTAAATCTACATTTTATGATTTACTATATCACAACAAACAAATACATTTATTATTGTGACCAATCGTCAATTTATACATGCAAAACTTAAATATGAAAATATGAAGAAATCTGGCACTTTTACATATTCACACTTTTTATCATTTTTGATATTCATAACTTGCTTTTGACTTTTAAATAGTGTTTACATTTCACAGTTTTGTAATGAAACCTCAACACTGACACTCCTTTCCTCTTTTTGATCTGCGGAAACAGGCACAACCCATGTGGTGAGGTTTAGTAATCCTGCACAAACAGAAATGTCACCCAGAGTGTCTTATAACAGGATGTTAACACTAGATTATACTATAAATCAATGTTCTTAATCTTTGTCCTGGAGGGCCAGTGTCCTGCAAATTTGAACTCAATTCCCAATCAGAAACACCTGGGCCAGCTTATCAAACTCTAACTAGGGTTCTAGAAATATCCTTGCTAGTGTTTTGAGGCAAGTTGGAGCTAAAAACTGCAGCACATCAGACCATCAGGACCGAGTTTAAGAACCCTTGATGTAAATTATAACATAGTAAAGTGGCCGGTCAGTGTATATATATATATATATATATATATATATATATATATATATATATATATATATATATATATATATATATATATATATATATATATGCACACGCACACACACACACACACCGGCCACTTTATTAGATACACCTTACTAGTGGACCCCCTTTTGCCTTCAGAACTGCCTTAATCCTTTGTGGTGTAGATTCAACAAGGTACTGGAAATATTACTCAGAGATTTTAGTACATATTGACATGAAATTATCACACAGTTGTGGCAGATTTGTCAGCTGCACATCCATGATGCGAATCTCCCATTCCACCACATCCCAGAGGTGCTCTATTGGATTGAGATCAGGTGACTGTGGAGGTTATTTGAGTACAATGAATTTTTTGTCATGTTCAAGAACCAGTCTGAGATGATTCGCGGTTTATGGCATGCAGTGTTATTCTGCTGGAAGTAGCCATCAGAAAATGGTAACACTGTGGTCATAAAGGGATGGACAGCGTCAGCTACAATACTCAGGCTGTGGCATTTGCACAATGGCAAATTGGTACTAATGGGCCTAAAGAGTGCCAAGAAAATATCCCCCAAGACCATTACACCACTACGAGCCTGAACTGTTGTTAGAAGGCAGGATGGATCCATGCTTTCATGTTGACACTAAATTCTGACCCTACCATCTGAATGTCGTAATTTATTCCTATGATACAAAGCTGAATTTTCAACACCTATACACTAAGCTACAGTGTCAATTAATCTTTCATAGATCCTTCTAATATGCTGATAAAATTTGTTGCTCATTTAATAATATTAATTTTGAAAACAATTATGCTGCCTAATATTTACGTGTACACCAGAATGTTTTGATTAATAGAGTTCAAAAGAGCAAAAATGATTCTAATAATTTTACTGCCAATTTTGATCAGTTTGATGCATCTTTGCTGAATAAATGCATCAAATAAAAGCCCAAACTTCAGTGTTTATTAGAAGAAGCATGACAAAAACATTTCAAAGCAGTTCCTCTTTCAAGTGCAGCCACATATATTAGTTATAATTTAAACGCAGCAGAGAGTGTACAATTTCTTTTTTCTTGAGAAATCCACTTAGCTTTTCACCCTGCATGTCTTCAGTAAAGAACTGAGCTCAGAAACCGTGTGGTTGGTATGATCGGCTAGCGGTGGTTTCCACCATCAGAACCCTGCAACGTTTAGACCATTTGCAGAACAACAGTAATGGGTAATAATAACAAACAAAACCACAACTCACAAGTTCAGAGAATCATGGTTGCAAAACATGCACAGAAATAGTGTTTGCCCAACATGACTCAATTGATGAAGTTATTCTACGCTAAAAAAATTGTAAGATTAATCTCATAATAATGCAATCATATTCAAAAACGGTTTGTAGTTCAAAAATAAAGCCCGTTTTATTATTATTTTTGTATATTATTAATATTTTATTATGTTGTTTAGAAGTCATGTTAACAATTTGTCATTTATTCAATAAGGAAATTTTATTTTTTGATAGCTGAAATAGTTAACCAGGGCCATTCCAAAACCTGTATAAACAACATTACCCTACTTCCATTTTTACATTAATAATTAATGCAAAACGTTAATAATTAATGCTAATAATTACATTAAAAATTAACCATGTGTTAAGAATCAATCCAGAGAATTAATAAAATGCCCCTTTATAAACCCTGGGTTAGTGTCTTTATTTTTGGTGTCAATACCAGGTTTAGAAACAGGGTTACCACAAGTTTTACTTGCCTTTATGAAATTTAACACTGACAAATAAAACCCAAAGTATTACTATTTAAAACTAAAACTTTCCATATTTTGTGATTCATGTTTTAATATGCTTTTGAATTGCATCATGGCATCTTGATCTTTCTTCCAACAACTTTAACCTTTGGAAGCTCAAAAAGGTGACTTTTATTAACGCTTTTAATAGTTTAAAGCAGGGGTCACCAAACTTGCTCCTGGAGGGCCGTGTCCTGCAGATTTTAGCTCCTACCCTAATCAAAAACACCTGAACAAGCTAATTAAGGTCTTACTTGGTATACTTAAAACACCCAGGCAGGTGTGTTGAGGCAAGTTGGAGCTAAACCCTGCAGGGACACCGGCCCTCCAGGACCTTGATTGGTGACCCGTGGTTTAAAGTGTTATAATGTCAGTGTTGGTGTTGCACTGTAAATTGCAGTACAAAGCCTTGCAATAAACTGCCAGTACATTTCTTGATATTTTACAGACTTGTTTATCTCTTAATGTTATTTCTTGTTATTATATGATTTCAAACTACTAAAATGTCAAAAAAGTCACTTTGTTAAACTGTAGAGTTGAATTTTCAGCATCAAAATTTGACAGAGCAGAGATCAACATCCTATAATGCAATTACCATTATATATATGAAAATAAACAGAAAAAAAAAACTTGGGAATCACAAAATATGGAAAGTGTTAATTAACAGATATTTTTTCCACTGTAGGTAGGTGGAGGTAAAACTGTGGTTAAACAAATGATGTTCAATTTATTATTTTTTTGTTTGGCTTTTCTACACTTTTAATACAATAAATGTGCAAAGCATGAAATAGCAAAAGAAAACACATTAAAAATACTCTTTCACAGCTGAAAAGGCCATTCAACATAACATTTTATAGCAGTATATAAATGAAGAATGAAAAACGTTAACGTCCAATGCTGCATTAGTAGTCCAGTCTGTGACAATGACCATGCATATATGCAAATAAGAACATTAACACAAGTTTGGGATTGTACAGTGTCCAAATAGCTTTTTATGGGGTTAAAATAGTTGTTTAAGATGATGATAATCCGGGTTTATGAAAGTTTGAAAACCCTAATTTTGTCAGAAATGCAGTAACAAATGACGAATAAAAATCCTGTTCTGGTTTCTGGAGCTCAAGCATGTCTACCAGCATATCCTCAACTTGCACATCTGGCAATTACTATATATCCCCAAATATATCTTATTACCATAAAGCTATCAGAGCTCAACTTACCACGGGCGAATGAGACGCGAGGACGCACTGAAGCTTGAGATGGATCTATTAATCCCAAGAAGATGACTTTAAACATCCAGATCCCAAACAATGCTGCCATGCTGACAGATGTTTGAGGAAAAAAATAACCTTATGATCAGTTCGTGAAACAGAGTGTGACTGGATTTCACTTCCTCTGAACAGCCCTCTTTGAACACAACAGGAAGGAAGATTTAAAACCTCAAACCACTTAGAGTTTAGGCTCCATGCTCTTCCTTCACTGAACACTTTATGCTAATGGCCTTTCACCAGACAGCAGCACGGAATGAGTCACAAGCAATTGAATTATATTATTATCAAGATATCTTTCAATATTAGTGCGTTTCCGTTTATGTCTCAGTTGGATGTGGAAATTGTGTGATTTGATTAATAAATGTCTTATTCCTAAAGATAGCATGAGCAGAAAGGTTCTTTTAATGGAATATTTTAGTTTGCGTGGGGGCGGGACAACCTGTCAATCATATGAGATCACAACAATAGTAAACAACAACAATCCAATCAACTTGCTTTGAAGGAAATCAAATACTGGCATGCATCTTCTCCTGTACGCTGTAAACAGTTTCTGTATTTTGTGATTCACCAGTGTTTTGTTTATGGTCGTAAATTGCATCATAGGATGTGGATCTCTGCTCTGTCGACTTTTGATGTTGAAATTTTAACTCTACAGATTATTTCAGTGACTTTTATTGACATTTTAGTAGTTTGAAATAATATAATGTATAAGAAAGAATATATAGAGTGAAGTGAGTCTGTAAAATATCAGAAAAATGAACAGGCAGTTTATTACAAAGTTTTTGTACGGTAATATACAACACCAACCCAAACAAATATCACTTTAAACTATTACAAAAATTAATAAAAGTCACTTACTTTTACGTTTTCAAGGTTGAAGGACGAAAGATCAAGGCCCCATAATGCATTTCAAAAGCATAAAATAAACATGAAAAACATGAATTGGTGTGGGTGGGTTGGTACCGCCCCCAGAAAGATGGCACCCTAGGCAATCGCCCATATTTGCCACTGCCTACTTTCATTTCATCCCAAAACCTAATTCTCTTGGCAACCCTAAAGACATTGTGCATCTCAAGTAGGGATGGCTGATGTGAAACTGAGCCCAAACACTTTAGTCACATGACCTGAATGTTTCGAATCATCTTTGTCACGTGACTAAAGTGTTTTAAAACACCAGGTCACATGACTAAAGCGATTCAAAGCATTGGTCACTTCAGATGTGTTTTGAGACCTGGCAAATCTCCATTTGACTGACAGTGTCAGAAAATATTGTCTTATGTAGCCTAGTGGACTATGTGTGTGCACAGTTATTGTGCAGCAAAGGTTTTATTCCTGACAAATACTCTGAATTAATGACTTGATCTATTTTAATAATGTTACTGTTTTATGACCGAAACAAGACATATTTATTCACAAAGTGTCTATTCGAATGTCAGATCAATAATAAAACAAAACACATTACAAGAACAAAGCATTTAAATACTAACGTCTATAGCTGCATCACCCTGGATTCGAACCCATTAAATCTGCATGCTTGTCTGGAACTCTCACCACTTCACTAAGTCACTTGAAACCTCAACTCTATAATGTGTGTTTAATACCTCAATTTGCTTACCTGTGTTTTTGCTGAAGCTGTTCGAGAGCAAAACATAAAACATGACCACTAGGTGTCACTGTAGAGTGGGGTTTCGATATGCTTCAAAGCTTCGACACATTTGCTTCAACTGTTTCAGTATTTCATGAAGCCTCACTTTGCCCGCCACTAATCTCAAGATCCACACTGCTGTGGTTCGGCTCTTACATCTCAGATAAGTCAGTCAGGGCGTCACGTAAGAGTCTGGGACAACAGAGGTGAGGATCCACATGCAGTTTATAAAGGACAGTAGTCAGGCAGGCAACGGTCAAACAGGTAGCAAACAGGAACATAAAGATCATCCTAGATTGTAGTCAAAACAGGCAAAAGGTTAGTACAGGTAGCAAAGAATCAATATAAATGGTAAGACAAGGCAATGGTCAAAACACGGCTAGACAAGGCAAGGAAAATGCTTACGTGATGCTCTGAAGCAGAAACAAGACTCAGCAATGATGTGTGTGTGTGTGCTGTGTTTATAGTACAACTGATTTGTCCTGGACTGCTTCAGCTGTGTGTGTTTGCAATCAAGTGTAATCTGGACCAGGTGTGTGAATGAGGGTTGCTAAATAAATACTGAGAGATTTCAGCTGCTGTCTGGGCTTTCGCTGCCTTTCTACAGCTCCCTTTCTTCATGTGTTTAATACCTTTCCCCTTTGTTGTTAAAGTTTATTACACAGAACTTAATTTTTAAACTAATTAGTTTTGTTTTTTTCTATATATGGATTTTTTTGGTTGTTACCAACATTCAGTGAAAATTTCAACTCAGCGGCACCTTTTAATTTTCTCAGAAAACCATGTTTTCTGAGAAAATGAATGCATTTAATGAATGGTGAAGTGTTCAATACTTATTTCCTCTATATGTTAATAATTTGAATATTTTGTTAGCTTTATTAGCATTCAATGAATTTTGCATTATTATATTATTAATGAGTTTTTTAATGCAATATGTTCATGTAGCCTACCTTTTGTTTTGAAAAGCACAGCTATGATGCTGTTCAGATAGGTAGGTTTTGAAGCAGTGCTAGAAAAAGACATGTGAAAAGCATGTGGTTTTATAAGAAGGGATGTGGATACACATTTAGAGCACAGAGCTTGGTTGCAGCAAGAAGATGCCAGTTACTGTAGCTATTTTAGGCAAACAAGTGAATTGAAAAAACAATACAAAAACGGAAACATGCTTACTTGAACTGAAGGCAGAAAAGGAGACATGCACAACAGTTTAGTGACAGTGACTCTTTTTGCAGATTTTATATGACTTGATTGGATATTACCTACAAGTGACCAAATAATGTTTTAGCCTTTGGACTATAATGTAAACAGCAACAAAAAAATGTAAATAAATAAATACAAATAAGATTGTAACACCCAAGCAATTCATTCTTTACATTTTTTAATTCATAGATTGGACAATTAAAATGTTTCGATTTCTTTATTCTATTTTACATATTAAGAAATTCAAAGCATTTAAGCAATTGTCTTAAACATTAATTCCTACTTGTGATTTTTCAAACTTTGGACAGCTAGGCATGTACGATGTGTTATCTTTTTATTAGATGAATTCCAATCTTAAACACTATAATTACACAGCAATGGTAAATTTAAAATGAAAACAAAGTAATTGTTTTTTGACAAACCTATATCCAAAAAAGCAAAACAAACCAATACATTACACTAACACAGACGAAGCTTTCTCACACACAGAAGTGATCTGTTCCCTCAGAACTTAACATCTCACTTCTGTTTATATTCACATTTGTGCTAGATGATTACTGGAAAACAGGTAAAATGGAAATTCTTGAAAATGGACACTTCAATATCATCCCATGAGGCCCCAGGAGAGACCTTATTTGACCATATACGGTGGGTCATTTATCACTTTCTGTACTGTAAAAATGTATATGAACAATTAGTCATGACAGTATGTTTTAGTTCATTGTAACTTGTTTCAACTGAATTCTGTAAGTTATGCAAGCTGTTTTACATCAGTTTAACATAATACAAGTTCAATAGACTCATAAGATTAATTTGATACAGATATTCTCAAATAACTTTCTTAATGTACTGTCAGTGCTGTAGTGCTGTTATTAGTCAGATGTGACTTGTTTTCATTGGGTTTGTTTTTAGTGCACTGCAAAAAAAAAAAAAAAGAATTGTTTGACTTATGGTTTGTATCTTTGCACACACACAAAAACTTGATGGTTTTATTTTTGACATGATGGAGACAAATCGCTGAAAACAGCATTATGAGTCAGTGACAGTGACATCATTGATGTGCGCTGAGCTAATTTACTATTTCTCTCCACCACAGTCTTTTTAAAATCCTGCTTCTGGAAGCCCTAAGGCACTGAAATCTCTTCCTCCTCTGCTCGATTCCACTCATCCTCTCATTATTAGAGGCTCCATGACCTCAATTGTGTGCGAGATTAGTGAGACTTCTAAAGTGAGCACTACGGGGCTCCTGGGGGCTGAAGTGAGAAATACTGTATTGCCACCTTTTGAGTTGCTCAAAACACTACAAGCACTGATAACAACACAATTTTTGCATAGTTTAGTAGCTGTATTCGATTAAATAAAATTCAAGATTTTGTGTGATGATTAAAATTGCCTATACAGTATGCAGCTCAAGCTGCTCCCTTCCAGCAAACAATTTTGTGTTTAACAGACATCTAATAGACATCTAAATGTAGATCTCTTGCCTAAAACAAGGCTAAACTTGGGCTGTCAGTGAAAATCTAATAAGCATCTAAGAATAGCCCAAAACTAGACTAGTCGTCAAATAGACATATTAGACAGACTTTATATGTGCCGTCATTCATCTCTGTTTATTTGATAAGTAGTATAGTTTTGGCCTATTCTTAGAAGTCTATTAGATTTTTACTGACAGACCCAATTTAGCTTTGTTTTAGCCAAAATAACTATGTTTAGATGTCTATTAGACATCTTTCAGAAACAAAAAATGCTTGCTGGGCTTGTTCAGTGGTCAGTGCACTGATAAGGGTGTTGGTCACACATGCACTGATCAATTGCAAACTTCTTCTAGTGCACTAAACATTCATTGCCTAAATAGTCCCATAATGCCACGTTAATCACACTTTACATTAAGGAGGGTGCAAATTATACATTGATTAAGTGGGGTCAATGTTTTCAGTAATGTTATGTGTAATACATGCTTCAGTGATTCAAAAACGTGTATTTTTACATTTTTGTTTAATTATAACTAAATTTAATAATAAAACATACAATTTTCTGTGTTTTGAAGGATATTTAGTGTATTCAGCAATCTCAGAGTAGTTATGTGCACAAGTACAAACTGTCTAATTTTGCTTTATTTTTAGGCTATATGAAGATACACTCATCTATGTTAGAAGAGAAGTGTCTTGTGAACATTTGCAATGGTTCTCAAAGTGGGGGTCAGGACCCCCTGGGGGTCGCTTGGTGATTTCCAAAAATATCATATACTTTATTCAACTATTAGAATTACCATATTTTATCCATAACCTTTTCAGTTTTTTTCTGTTGGATTGCGCCCCCTGAGGTGATTTTGCTAGATTATTGTCACAGCAGTAGCGTTAGTTGCAGCAGACTCATTTTACGGTACAATGTTCAACTTTATTGCACTCACATACATTAAAAATAAAGGCCACAACTGAGCACAGAGAACGATCTCCAAGTTTCTAAAATTAAAGCAAGAATAGTCTTGTGCTATAAACATTGTGCTCACCATTCTCATTAAGTGAGGTTAATATTAAATTAAACGAATTAATAATAACTATAAAATAATATATGGTTGTAAGACTGTTGCACTTTTTTGTGTTGTCAATATGCTTATGTTTATATAGTTTCTATTGGTGTGTGTGCACCAGTGTGTGCAATTTTTGTATGCTTATGACCACCTCTAAGCATAGTGGGGGTCGCGACTCGTGAGTCACTGGAATTGTTATTTTAGGGGTCGTGAGCTGAAAAGTTTGAGAACCCCTGCTCTATCAGTGGTTCCCAAAGTGTGGGTTGAATGAAGAGGGTTGCTTGCCAATTTCCAAAAATCAAATTCAGTTTATGAAACTATTAGAATTACCATATTTTATCCATAACCTACTGAAGAACAAAATAATAGTTACATTGTCAACATGTTGTTAATAATAAACATAAAAAACAGCATGCAAATAAAAAGCCTTCTGTATTACATGATTACATTATATTAAATACGGCAATAGTGTCAGATGCAGCACATTGATTTTATGACACCAGGTTAAACTTTCTAAAACTTTTACAGCACTTACGTACATTAAAAATGAATACAGGCCACAACTGAACATAGAGGATGGTCTCCAAGTGGCATTCACCAAAATTAAACGATGAATAGACTTAAGCCTATTGGTATGT
Source organism: Danio rerio (assembly GCF_052040795.2). Classification (NCBI taxonomy): domain Eukaryota; kingdom Metazoa; phylum Chordata; class Actinopteri; order Cypriniformes; family Danionidae; genus Danio; species Danio rerio. The sequence continues at coordinate 48,818,070 of NC_141036.1, forward strand.
GTACGCTGTTTTGTGCGCGAGGATTATATGTCTATAACCACCTTAGTGAATGTTGGGGGTCGCAAGTCACTGGCATTGTTATTTTGGGGGTCACGTGCTGAAAGGTTTTAGACTGTTGAAACCAACTGCTGAAACTGATTGGTGCGTTTATGCATTCACAATGGTATGAACCGTTGCAGGGGTGGTGAAATGCATTGCATGCATTTTATTATAGAAACTATTAATTATATTATTTAAGTTACAGATCAGAGAAGACTATTTCTCACTATTAAAAGGCTGACCCCCCCCCTCCCACCCACACCCCAAACATCTTGATTTGACATCCTTTAGAGGAGATCAAGTGTTGATTGGTTCTAAAAAAATAGCCATTTTTTAGAGACTAGAGATTGCAAATTATGTAGCCAGAAGTACGTATGGCTGCATTTCATCTTTAAAGAGAGAGGAGTTGACTGTGACGACGAAGTTCGAGTACGGCGAAGAACAGATTCCCCCAACCCCCCCTGTAATATGCACCCTGACAATAAACCTTCATTATTTTATGTTAATTATTTACTAACATAAACTAATAATGAGCAATACATGTACAGCATTTAGTAATCAACATTTACTAATGAATTATTAAAATCTCTAAACAGTACAAATGTTAATGCAAAAATAGTGAAAGTTTCGAGATGTTTCTAGAGACAGTACTACTTATTTTTAACACCTGATTTTTTCCTCACATATTCAAATGATTATTTCCCACACCGAAAATGTTAGCTTTCCCAACTTTAGATTACTTTAAACGTGTTCATGTCAACAAACGTTTCTCCCACACAAGAAGAGTTTCTTTGGTGTGGTTTAAAAATTAAATGTGAATTATGCCAAATATAGCCTACATTAATATAATACACTTTAAATAACTTAAATGCGTAAGGTCTATGAATGTGACAGAATATTGACTGTTTGAAAGGCTAGCAGTTACAAATAAAACATGGGCCACGGCTATCGATCAATCAGGGGACCAAAACTATTGGGCTATGCAGTTTATAAACTGTTGATTTTATACAGTGCCATCTGTTTCATATCTGTGTGTTTACTAATACATAAATCATTCATACTGCAATAATTTTTAGATGATAAAATTCAGAAGATAAAATGTGATGAGACCTGTACATAATATCACAAATGTTATGAAACCCAGAGCTACCATCAATCCAGTACCTCAGATCACTGACGATTTCCAATCTCTTCATTTTTTCCCTATCTATATTGAGTAGCTGGGTATATGTTTTTGATAGATATAAATGAGAGCTGTAAATGTTTAGAAAGCTGTAAAATATTGTTTATTTCATGTTATAGGCTGCTTTCTAGAACTTTGGGGCCACCTAGTGAGATTAAAGTAAACTACATCAACTGAAATCAGAGAAAATCACTGATTTTTACTAATAAATTATACAAATCCTTTGTTGGTATGTCTCACAACAATTTTATAACTAAAAACGCCTTTACTGGTTATTAAAAACGGGGCTTATAAACGTCTATAAGCGCTCAATGATGACATGTTCTATGACTGTTATGAGGTTTAAATTATTTCTTGAGGCACAAAATTATCCTCCAGGGCGTGCAGGGTGTTTTAAAAAAGTTAATTTCTCTACTTAATAGACTTCTTCTGCTTCAATTTTAGAAACACGTGTAAATATATGTGTATAAGGAGACATGTTACGTTATGAGCAGGGATTGGGCTCATCACCTTATCAGCATGTAAACAAAAAAAATCGATTATACAAATCATTCTGTGATTGGTAGATCCCAACCAGCGCTGAGAAAAGTAACATGGATCGCGTGATAATCCCGTTGGCTTTTATAATGTATTCTGTATAAAATGTAGTAATGGAAATTTACCATGGCCTTTTAAAATTAAATCTAAAGTATAACAAACTTAAATTAAGAGCTAAAGTAAGATTTTTATTTCTAGAAATACGGCAACGCCACGCCCATCCTGGACTCCTCGTTCATACTAATTGCCTTTCCACCCTCTTATTCCATTTCTATGGCCCCGGTGAGCGTCCGAGAGAGTCCGCGAGCTGGAGACTGATCCACAGCAGCATCAGAAGAGAAAAGGACGTGAGGAAATAAACAGCCGTGCATCGGACAGACACGACCATGGCATCGTTAAATCTCGGGTTCAGCGGGGCTCGTAAAAAAGCGGCGGCGCGCATCAGAGCTGTAGAGAGGAGGAATCTGATCACCGTGTGCAGGTAAAATCTGCTTCTGACACACACACACACACACACACATTGATCATGTCGCACACTGCAGAACACCGGCCACACGCACACATGTGTGGTGAGGTCATTGTTATTTTTTTTAAAGTTTGTTTTTGCACATTTATGATGCTGGGTCGGGGAGGTGAGGTGATGTACGTGTATTGCACACAGAAGCGCTGATCTGAGATCTGTCACAAGAGCATCACGTCATATAGATGGAGGAGTCCTTAGAAAAAGTGCTGTATTGAGATAAAGTTGCTTTATTATTTGCTCATTTAACGCTCCATATATTGTTTATCAAGCTGATATAAATATTGGGTGTGAAATAGCATTTAAGTATGACTTCAAAACAACATTAGCACTATTCAATTGACTGAACGATGCTGTACTTTAATGAATCGTTGGCTGCTAATAGGATTTGACTATTATTTTGCTAATAATACTTTTCTGAAATGATGCTAGTATTAAGGATAATGTTCAAATGTGAGAATATAAAACCATTTTTACCTCTGTAAGTGCTGTGGTGAGTTAATTACAATTGGAGTATACATATATACATATATTAGTGGCATTACTGAAGTAAACACCGCCATCAGTAAACACCGTCCTATAGGACTTTTCGGCATATTTTCTGACAAGATAAACACACGGCTGTCAGTAAAGGACCGCACACACACAAATACACACACACACACATTGCATAACACTGAAGTTTTTTTCTTTCCATTTGGTGTGCGTTAATAAATTCCATAACACTCTCACCAGTTCTTACTCCTTATTTGCTTCTAATACCCCAGGTTGTCACGGCGGCATGAATGAAATGTTCATGAGTTAAAGTGAAACTGCTGAACTGCATTTAAAGTCAGGCATCTTGCTGGTTTGCCACTATTAATTATACAATGTTTTTTTTTTTTTTTTTAGTAGAGTCAAAGAGTTGATTTAAAACAAACTAATAAAAAGTCACTTTGAGATCATAAAAACGAATACTCATAATACGATCTAATATTGAATTTTTGTTGTGTACTTTTTAAATTACATATCTATGTCATATCTAAATTCCAGCAGTCCATGTCGAAACATCTTCAAATGCTGAAAGCTAATTTAAAAATTATACTTTGGTCTGTCTGTCTGTCTTTTTTTTTGCAAAAAAAAAAAAAAAAAGCTTTCTGTAGTAATAGCTGAAACTAAAACCAATATCAGTCAAATACTATTAAAGGACTAGTTCACCCAAAAAACTAAAATGGTTTCTTCGTTAATTTTTTCTGAAGTGGTTCTAAACCTTTTTGAGTCTCTTTATTCTGTTGAATACAAAAGAAGATGTTTTGAAGAAAGCTGAAAACTGTTAATCATTGACATCTATTGTAGGAAAAACAAACATAGGAGTCGATGGTTTCTTCAAAGTATCTTCTTTTGTGTTCACCGAAAGAAGGAAACTCAGTTTTTAAACAAGTGAAGCATAAATAAATTATAACAGAATTTTCATTTTTAATTAAACTCTATTTAACCTTTATTTCTTTAACCCTGAATCATGACTAATATGAATACATTAGATCTTTAGAGAATCCAGGATATTATTCACTACTCTCTCCCAATATTTTTTTAAGACAGACATAAAATTTGGCATTCTTCAATATATTTATTATATCCTCATTTACAGATCCATCCCTAGAAACATTTATTCAATTCAATTAATCTTTAATTCTATGGACTTTTTACAATGTAGTGTCAAAGCAGCTTAACATAGATGCAGTTATAGTGAATTGAAACAGCTTCAGTCCAGTTTTTACAGTTCAGTTCACTTCAGTGTAATTAAAGGGTTAACAAAGACAACACTTGGTTATGATCTTACTAATAAATTTTGACATTTGCCTCACATGATCACATATGGCGTTTTTGGTCGTACAAGTCACTTGAAACCCCAGTCAAGATAAACTGATCATATTGTAAAAGTAAGCTTAAAAATGGTTGCTTCAGCAAATACCTTTGTATCTAACGTTTGCTTTTTAAAAAGACTATCAGTAAGGTTAAAGATAAGGTGCTTTGTTATTTTAAAATGTGATCGAGCCTTTACGGTTGCTTTGAATCAAAATTTACCATGTTTATTTAACCGGCTCACGTTGTTATTCTTAAGGTGAATGATTAATCTGCACAAGTTAATCCAATTAATATCTTTGTTTGTTTTGGTAATCTTCAATGAAAGTCTGACTATTTGCTTTTCTTTCGGTCACGGTTTTTCGGTACGGTTTGTGCTATGCTTAAAAAAACACTGCCTACAGAACAATTCAAAGAACAATAAACATATTTATTGGTTAACAAACACCTGATAATAACACAGGCGTCACACATTTGACTGTAGATTTGCATGTTCTCACATTAATTAAATTAAAGTAAGGCATTTCGAAAATTGTATGTTCAAAAAAAGTGCTTAAGAAAAACAAAGAGAGAAAAAAGCTTAAAATTCTCCTTTTTTCTACTTTACATCTAAACACAAAAGTTGCAACTAATTATGCAGATAATAATTATGTCCACATCTTAACTGAGCACTTTTAAAGTATTGATTACTTCTGTTTACATTATGCTGGCATTACCAAGGTAACAACGCATTTTTATTTATAATTTATATATGATTTTATTATGATTCCAGAAAGCTCCATTTCACTTATCAGCACTATAGTAGTGAATAAAACTTAAGCAAAGAGAGAGCGTTCAGCTCTTCTCTCTTAATTCAGCAGGAACAGTACAAGCAGTTCTTACCAGACAGCAGGTAAACAGAGTGAATAGCGGGAGTGATCGGGTGCGGAAGAACACCCAGCAGAAGCGGGACTTGGGTAACAGACCTGCTGTATGTTTACGTCCATAGGACGCTTCTGTGTTCGTACACAGACCTTGATCTGACTGTTAGGGTGCTTTCACACCTGTGAATTAATTCAGTTGTTCCGAAACAGATGTTACATTGTTGCTCTTTGCTTTTGGAGCGGTTCGCTTTCACACTGCAAAGTTTCTAATCGGACCAAAAGAGCTAAAACAAGTCACGTGCGACTAAACTCTCCTCACATTGGTCAGAGTGTCAGGGTTTATTTTGCTGCGTCCCGCTCAGCTGTCAGGAGAGGTGGTGGCTTGGTGGTGATTGACAAGGTTCAATCGAGCCGAGACCAACTCACTCAGATGTAAAACTGCAACACTCAAATTGCAGGTTTACAACACACTTTTTTTTAAAACACCACACACAATTCTCTGCATTTTGCACAATTTTCATGCAGAAAATCTTTTGTTTTAACTAGGAACACACTGTCATTCACAATTGTAAAGTCAGTTGCCCTACTTAGCATACTAACTCATCACAGGAGTAAACATTCGTCTCACAGAATTTCAATTTAAAAATCTCATCTGTAAAATAAATTAAAAAAAATTTAAAAAAAGCTCGTCTGGATCATAACTGGTTCACTTCCCACCCAAAATTTTTAGTGATTTATCTCCCTCCATATTCTCCATTCTTCAAACCTATTGAGGAATTGTTTTTCTGCCTGGAGATGTAAAGTGTTTGACCGAAATCCACACACACGTATACCCCTTCTCCAAGCAATAGCAGTTGATGCTTTTTATGGCTGGATTCACCATGCAAGGGGACATTTCCCCCACTTCTTGGCCAGACCAAAACAGATAAGAGAATGCAGTATAGCTGTTTTTTTTTTTTTTTTTTTACTGTAACTGTATTCTGTAAACACGTCTTGATGGTACATGTAGACCACGTTATCTGCAGCTTTGTGTTGGTTGGGACGAACACTGTGTACACAGTTTTTGTGGGGGAAATACAGTAAAATGTATTTGGTATTTGTGTGTTTTGTATAAAACAATATTCTGAAATATTTTACAGTGCACTTCTGTAGGCCTATGTACTGTCTGTCTGTAGCAAGTGTAACACTGAACAAAAAAGGCTGACAGTAAATCATTATGATGAATGGTCATAGTGTTTACCATTAAGCACATCAGTGTTCAACTGTTCTTATAATTGTCTATTGATGTGATGGCTTGTGTGTGTCATTTGAAAACAAAAGATCATTTTGAGAAGAAATCACATTGTTTTGAACGTAGAGTTTCATTTTGCAGAAGAATTGAAGAGTTTTGCCCAATGTGTGTGTGTTTTGTGATTTGCGTGTAGACTTCTGACAATATGAGACCTGCTTACAGAAAATGTGTGTAAACAATTGGAAAAAACTGTAATATACCCTCCCTTACTGTTTAGTTTGCTATGAGGGTATGATGTGCAAAAAAAAAAGCCATGCCCCGTACTCAATATTACCTTTCAGTTGGAAGTACATCAGCATACTGAAATGAGTCTCAGCATCTTCAGCTTTACACGGACTTTAACATTTAAGTCTCTGACATTTAATTTCTAAACTGCTGTAATTAATACAGCAAATAATGCAATAGGAATGATCAGCTGTCAGATGTAAAGTCTCTTAAAAAACTCTCTTCATTTTTTTAAACTATAACTGACAACTTTGGTTGACTCAGCTTTGCATTACTCAACGTCGCCCGCTTTCCTTCTGCTTAGTCCCTGTGTTTGTTTTGGTTTTTTTTTTTGGAGGAAATGAACTGCTAATTACTCTGGCATATGTTTTTTTGTTAGTATTAATTCAGTTTCTTGGCTGGAAGAGCATCCGCTGTGTAAAACATATGCTGGAATAGTTGGCGGTTCATTCCACTGTGGCGACCCCAGATTTATAAAGGGATTTAGCCGTAGGAAAATAAATGAATGAATTTTACTTGCACCCAAAACAATGAATCATAATTTCAGAGAAACTGAGAATTAGTTCACTTAGTTCATGCAGTTTTATAAAACATTTTATAAAACATTTTATATTGCAACTTTCCAAAACTTATGAGAGGAAGTCAAATTAGCGATAGCTGCTGTAGGACACGCACACACATCAGAACCCAAACATATTTGTATAAAAGTGAAAATGATTAATCACGTTAGTATGTTTGATTAGGCAGCATCACACAGGGCACGTTTGAAGCAGGAAAAACGTCAATCTGAACACAAATGAATGTCAAACCTGTGAGGAGGCACAGCAGGAATCAGCCAATCAAAAGGCTCAGAGTGTGACGTGATGCGTTCACTCATTTACAATCACAGAGTGAAGCTCAAACAAACAAAGGCATTTTAATGTTTGTGTCTGAGGAAGAAGAACAGAGGAGCAGATAAGCAAAAATCCATTTCCGCTCCTGTTCATCCTGTGAGATCTGATCCAGAGGACTGAATGAAATCACCGCAGGTCTCTTTGAGTGATAACACCGTCTCAGAGAATCATGAAAGGGGCTGAATGAAGTCTTAAATGCTCCTGAAATGATCACGAAACTTCAAAAAGTCTATTTCAGGATCTTCTCAGCTGAAATGTCGGGCCGGATTAATCTGAGAAATTCAATTTTCTGAGATTGTGTTAGCAGTGTTTGTAAAATAAGTCATATTATTACAATCCTAAGTCACTTTAAAGATGCTGTATGTAAGTTTTTGACTTGAAGACACAGATTCAAAAAGAAAAGAATTCAGTTTACATGTTTTGTCTACATATAACAGGCAAAGCAAATAAGAAACATTTAAAGGAAAAACAACATGAAAATTAAACTAAAAAAACACCCACATAACAAGCAAACTTGTTACAAAGACCTGTTTGAACAACAGTATGATGACAAAGCATGTTAAAACATTACACAAATGATGCATTATTATGAGAGTTCTATTTTTCAAGGTAAAAGGATTCCAAACTTTGTCAAATTGTTCAAGTTTTCTTTTTAAATAGTATGTAATTTGCTCCAAATCTAACATAGAGGCAATTTCTCCAAGCCACAGTTTACATGTAGGGCAGTGGTTCCCAAACTTTTTGCTGTGTGCACCCCGTTTAATAGTTGACAGCTGTCAAGCACCCCTTCCTCAGATTAAACTCCACATTTTTTACTACAATAACTAAATACACATATTTTCTGTATACGTGATTAAGATAAAAATAATAAATTACGTGAATTTAATGGACAAGCTTTTTTGAAGTTGATCATTTTCACAGCTTCATTAAGTATAGACAAAAGTCACTAGAGCACCTTGGTGGATGCTGCAGAGTGCTCAAGAAACCGATGGTGCAACTTTTCAGATGAAAGGTACTACTTTTTTGTGCCTCCTTTTTACTTCTTCTGCGTTTCCACCAATTTTCCTTTAAAAAAACAAAAACTTACAGGCATGTCTTGTAAGTGGCTGTGTCTTATTAGTAAGTGTCAAATCATATATTCATCCCTACTGTCACCTGACTTCTTCAAAGTGCCAGTTTTTGACCAGGTGTCCATTTTGATGAATATAGTAAGCAGAAAAACAATTACGAATCTACTATCACTTGGCGCCTAATGTGAAATGGCGGGGCTATTGTGACGGAGACATGAAACCACGAGATGAGCGAGTATGCATGGGTTGTAAATTACAATTTGTAATGTGATTTTTTTTTTTTTCTCTCAGTGAATTTATTTCTCTCATAAATATGACATGTGAGGTTTGCCCAAGATAAATGCATAAAAATATTAAAAGATAACATTTTCCGTCCGCAAGACGGTGGCGCAGTGGGTTGTGCTGTAGCCTCACAGTAAGAAGGTCGCTGGTTCGAGCCTCGGCTGGGTCAGTTGGTGTTTCTGTGTGGAGTTTGCATGTTCTCCCCGTGTTGGCGTGGGTTTCCTCCGGGTGCTCTGGTTTTCCCCACAGTCCAAAGACATGCGGTACAGTCGAATCGGGTAGGCTAAATTATCCGTAGTGTATTAGTGTGAATGAGTGTGTATGGATGTTTCCCAGAGATGGGTTGCAGCTGGAAGGGCATCCGCTGTGTAAAACATATGCTGGAAAAGTTGGCGGTTCACTCCGCTGTGGCGACCTCTAATTAATAAAGGGACTAAGCCGAAAAGAAAATGAATGAATAAATGAGTTTTCCGCCATTACAAACATTCTCTCGCGCACCCCTAGTGGTCAGACTGCGCACTCCTAGGGGTGCACGCACTCCAGTTTGGGAACCGGTGATGTAGGGGATTCCTTTTTTTCTAAAACAGTTGCAGTAGCTTCTTGGCAGTAGTTAAGCAGTATGAGAGCATTTTATTTTGTGTATTTGACAACAAATGCATTTGTTCAGAGAATCCCAGAATTACAAACAATGGATCTGGTTGTAATTGCAACTTCTAGACCTCGGAAAGCGCTTCAAAAATTCCATTCCAATAATTCTGTATCTTAGAACAGAAAATAAACCTGTGAGATAGATCTGCATCTGATGAATTACGTTTGTCACAAAGAGGTGAAATATTTTGGAAGATGCAGATGAAGATGTAGTTTTTTCTTTGAATGATGTTGTTTTTGACCCTTCTAAAGCATAAAAAACCATCATATGTTTGCAGATATTAAAGAATCATGCCAAGTGAACATTCTTGTTGATCTGAAAAACAATGCTGAAGTCAGATATTCTGCTTTGAACATGTGCGCTACGTGCCAGAATGTCTGTCTTTGTTTTGGTTCTTTTGACCCGCCCAATGCCACTTTAGCCAATTGTATTTAAGCACTTGGGTTGCCTTGATGGAAAACAGCGTATTTCATTCATTCAGTTATGAAGGCTCACAAAGTGTGTGTCTGCAACTGAATTGACAGTAGCAGACTATGAAATGAGACTCAGATTCAGAGTTCCACATGAGGTTATTAATTAGCAAATAAGATAAATATTACAAATGTAAACATTAGGTGAGCAGGTGATATTGTAATCCCATGGTCTAACAACACGATACGTGACAAGATTTGCAGTGATAAGCCAACCTGAACACAGTGTCTTCTGGAAGACATTATTGCTAATTTTCCTATTAATTATGCTATATTAATATATTTATGTTGTGTACTGTATTATAAGGCTATTCAGGATTATCTAATTAGCTTTATTTATTTTTTTCTTGATGTAATTTTTACTTTTAATTTAAATGAAATTTTAATTTAATTTAAATTATTATTTTTTTGTTTTTATATATTTAACAATATTTTAAATTCATTATGTAATATTTATATATAATTTTATTTCATTCCAGGTTTCGTAAATAAATTTTAATAGTTTTTAGTTTCATTGATAAAATAATCTAATGAGACATTTGAAGTTAATTGCAAATTCGTTATATAAAGCGCTGCGGCACATTTGATAATGGTTCAGTTTTTTTTTATACATATGATGATGTTTAATCAGTACTGTCTGTTCGAACTTTCATCTTTTTTTTCCTCCACATTTGCTCTGTGTTTTAGAAAGGAAATGTCAGGAGAGAAATTTTCTCTGAAATGACATTTGCAAGAAGGCTGCTGGGTATTCGGAAGTCATGAGGAGACGAATAAAAGCACAAGAGCTGCCGATAATGAAAAGGACAGTCATTTATGCCATAATTACATTTGATGAGAGCATAATAAACGGCTATAATGGTGCTCCACAAAACAAGAGATATCTCTTTTGGCTCCTAAATGCACTTTTAGGAGTGTTTTAAAAGCTTAATTTTTGGAGTTTAACTGGAGACTCGGCTCTATTTCGTCTGTTTAAGCGCTGAATTATGTGTACTTTGAGTTTTCTATTTTCATCTGCGTCAGTGCATCTGTCCTAAAATTACTGAAATTAAAATAAATGGAAAGCTAAATGGAAATTCTAAAAATAACAAGCTTATATTTTATGCTGTTTAACGATTAATTGACTAATTAAAAAAAATTATGTTAAATAAAATTATATACCTTCACCGGCCACTTTGATTGGGTACTACACTGGCACACTTACACTTACCAGCAACAACACTCAGGTAGACTGTGGCATTGACATAATGCTTAATTAGTACTAATGAGCCTAAAGTGTGCCAAGAAAATATCCCCCACATCATTACACCACTACCAGCCTGAACCGCTGATACAAGGCAGGATGAATCCATGCTGTCATGGTGTTGATGCGTAATTCTGACCCTACCATCCGAATGTTGCAGTAGAAATCCAGACTCATCAGACCAGGCAACGTTTTTTCAATCTTCTATTGTCCAGTTTTGGTGAGCCTAGCCTCTGTTTTCTGTTCTTAGCTGACAGGAGTGGCACCTGCTGTGGTCTTCTGCTACTGTAGCCCATCTGCCTCAAGGTTGGACGCGTTGTGCATTCAGAGATGCTCTTCTGCATACCTCGGTTGTAACGAGTGGTTATTTGAGTTACTCTTGCCTTTCTATTAGCTAGAACCAGTCTGGCAATTCTCCTCTGACCTCCTCTGGCATCAACAAGGCATTTGCACCCACAGAACTGCCGCTCACTGGATATTTTTTTTTCGTTTTCGGACCTCTGTAAACCCTCGAGATGGTTGTGCTTTAAAATCCCAGTAGATCAGCAGTTTCTAAAATACTCAGACCAACCCAATCATCAACCATTCTACATTCAAAGTCACTTAAATCCCCTCTCTTCCCAATTCTGATGCTCTGCTTGAATTCCAGCAGACCGTCTTGACCATGTCTACATGCCTAAATTCATTGTGTTGCTGCCATGTGACTGGCTGATTATAAGTTTGCGTTGATGAGCAGTTGGATAGGTGTACCTTATAAATTGGCCAGTGAGTGTATAATACATGCATCTATACAGTGTATATTCATTATGTATATGGAAATGCACTCATACTAATTTAATTTATAAACATTTACTTGCGTATATATACTTTTATTTATATATATATATATATATAAATATATATATATATATATATATATATATATATATATATATATATATATATATATATATATATTTAGACATGGATATGTGTATATATACACACACACACACATTAATCACATAATATATTATTTAATAATTTTTATTTTGTGTTCATTTAGCCACGAATAATTTTTAACAGCACTACATGTACAACAATTATAAAACTAATATTAAAAGAAAAAATTAAATGGGTTTATTATAAAAGGTAATTAAAAAATATTACATAATAGAATATAAGTTACACTGTCACTATTTTTCTGCTTTTTCAAAGTGCGCAAAACTGTTGTACGTGTTGTAAAAGCAAAACTGTATGATGTATATAACAAATACATATGTTATGTATGTATGTTTATTGAGAATTGTCTTTTATTTGCATCAATGTTCAAAATCCTATAAATGTTAAATAAAACATGCATATTTAAAAATTGTATGGTGTATAAAAATGAACATTTCTCTAACCTCATATTGGCATTATGTGAGCTTTAAAATGATGAAATCTTGGGTAATATTTGTATAATTAAATTTTGTCAGTGTTTTACTGTACGAGCTGTTGAGAGTTTATGAGAGTTTAAGCTGTGTTGTGTGTATTTCTGTCATGCTGATGTTTGTGTTTGTCTGCTCAGGTTCTCCGTGAAGACCCTCATTGATCGCTCATGTTTTGAGACGATAGACGACACGTCTGCTGAGTTCATCAACTTTGTTTCTATTCTAGAACATATTCTGAGCCACAGACTCAAGGGTGAGGAAGAAAACACACACACACACACACACACACACACACACACACACACACACACACACACACACACACACACACTACTACTACTACTACTACTACTACTACTTGAACTACTTAATTTTAAAAAGCTGAAACAACAAAATTGAGTTTTTTGGGACAACTTAATTGTTTTATGTTCAATCCATTTAAGTTTGTAAAAACTAATAAGTTAACTTTATTCCTTGATGTCATGCCAACACAAATCGATTGAGTGGAGCTACACTACAGTGGTTTTCTAAGACTTTCTCTAGATGTTATGTATTTTATACTGTTAAAACCGTTTATTATATAGCCCAGGGGTCACCAACCCTGTTCCTGGAGAGCTACCTTCCTGCACATTTCAGTTACAACCCTAACCAAACACACCTGTTTGTAATTATCAAGTGCTGCTTTAGGTACTATTAATTGGTTCAGGTGTGTTTGATCAGGGTTGGGACTGAATTCTGCAGGAAGGTAGCTCTCCAGGAACAGGGCTGGTGACCCCTGATATAGCCTTATTATGCGTTTACACCGAAGGCGGCGAACACGAACGCAAAGTTACCCTCTCCCTGCCCCTAAAACCAACCCTCACATGACACCTGTGGTCAATTTTGAATGTGAAAAGACCCGATTAAGTATGATTTTTACGCATTTTGAATTACGAGGACACACTCAAAAATGATGTTTGCTGTTTGTTCAAACTACTTATTTCAAATAAGCTGAAACACAATTGTTGAGCCTTATCTTTTTGACTTACTGTATGTATTAACATACAGTATTTTTATTTAAAACAATTAAATAGATACAAAACTAAAAAAAGTAACAAATTATTACTTTGATAACTGGAAAAGAATATTTAAACCTGTTTACAATATACTGATGCTCTATTTTTCTAGGCTTTATTGGTGATAATGGTCAGGAATGTTGGACCATTATTGCATTTTAGCTTATAAGTAGATTACACAAACTAGCCAGACAGTATTGTGTGAATTGTGGAGTGGGCTAAGTAAAAAAAAAACTGTATTTTTTTTTTTTTTTGTGTGTGTGCGCTCTTTTTCTTTCCATTATAAACAATATATTTGTAGAGCAGCTCATGTTCTGTAGTCATTAATATTTTGATAAACTTACTAATAAACTAATAGGTAGAACTGTCAAATATATGAACAAAAGCAAGTGATGCATCAAAGTTTGATTAAAAACAAATCTCGAATGGTTATAAAAATCTTCATAATCATCAAAATAATTTATACAAATAATTTATTTAAAAATCTTGAATGATAATAATGATATGATGTAGTTCTGGAAACGTCCTACTACTCTGTTTATCCATCTGACTTTACCGTCAGTTTCTTTTGACTGCCCCCTGTCGTTTTAAAGAATATCACAACAGCAAATGCAGCAAGTATAAAAGCCTTGTCTGTTTCGTGAGGTGCAAACGCAGTCAGCGGAGGTCCACGACACGTCGCCAGGCGAAAGTATAAATCAGCCTTTAATAGTAGTAGTAGTAGTAGTTGGAAACTATTTGTGATGCAATTTTTTTATCCAGTTCTTTTAAGAGTAATAATGACTGTATTGTAATGATTCTTTTTAATGTTTTGATGTTTTATTCTTAATATAAATAATATAGAAAATTTTAAAGTATTAATTACACGCATGATTAAATAAAATGTTTTTATTTTCCTCAATTTCTGTTTAATGTAGAGAAGATTTTTCAACACATTTCTAAACTCTTTTCTGATAACTGATTTATTTTATCTTTGCCATGAAGATATTTTTCAAGACTACATTGTAAAAATTAAAAACTGCTTTTATTCTTGACAAAATAAAACAAATAAGACGAATAAGAAAAAAACATTATCAGACATACTGTGAATTTTTTTTTTTCTTGCTCTGTTAAACATCATTTGGGAAATATTTAAAAAAAGAAAAAAAAAATCAATTGGGGTTGGGGCTGGGCTTATAAATCTGACTTCAACTATATATATATATATGTATATATATGTATATATATATATATATATATATATATATATATATATATATATATATAAATATATATATATATATATATATATATATATATATATATACACACACACGCACACACACATATATGCATATGTAATTATGAAAATTTTTACATGTTAAATATACATGTTAAATGCAATTACAACTTTTTTTATATTCAATAAAAGTAATATAGCTAAAGTTTATATATATATATATATATATATATATATATAT
Organism: Danio rerio; assembly: GCF_052040795.2. Classification (NCBI taxonomy): domain Eukaryota; kingdom Metazoa; phylum Chordata; class Actinopteri; order Cypriniformes; family Danionidae; genus Danio; species Danio rerio. The sequence goes on from NC_141036.1 coordinate 48,833,101, forward strand.
ATATATATATATATATATATAGAGAGAGAGAGAGAGAGAGAGAGAGAGAGAAAGAGAGAGAGAGAGAGAGAGAGAGAGAGAGAGATTTTTTATTTATTTGATATTTGTTAAGCCACACACACACGCAGTTGAAACAGACACACACGCACGCATGCACGCACTGACACACAGATGTAATGAGGTATAAATAAAGCCCTGAGTGTCTCATTTTGGATTCGAGAGTCGACTCGCACAGCATGACAAAACAGTATAAATATCCGTTTTTCAGCCTTCCAGCAAATGTTTGATCTCTCCATGTGTATGTATATTCTCTACAACATCTTAAAAGGCTGAACTCCCCGCGGAGCTCCTCACTTGTCAGATTCAATCCGTTTAATGACTGGCTTGGATGTTTACCCACAATTCCTCTGCACTAAAACACACAACTGCATTTAAACAAAACAAAATCAGCAGCTTTTTATTCTGGAGTGGTTTCGCCTCTGAATGAATGCATTGCTCTTCTTGTGGAATCAATGTTTTGTTCTGTGTGTGTGTGTCTGTGTGTATGTGTGTGTCTTTGTGTGCCTGTGTGTTCTGTAGGTCAAGTGAGCTGGTTTGGATATGAGAGTCCTCGTAGTTTTTGGGATTTCATCCGCATGGCGTGTAGTAAAGTCCCTCACAGCTGCATCCACAGCATCGAGAACATGGAGAACGTCCGCAGCTCCAGAGCGAAGGTCAGGACACACATCTATTGTGCTGTTGTTGTGTCATTACTATACTGTTGTAGTGTTTATTGATATTTTAAATTAGCTTTAATTTTAATTTGGTTAAAAAAAAATACTGTTATTGGGGCGGCATGGTGGCTCACTGTGTTGGCGTGGGTTTCCTCTGGGTGCTTCAGTTTGCCCCACAGTTCAAAGACATGCGCTATAGGTGAATTGGAGAAACTAAATTGATCATAGTGTATGTGCATGTGAGAGTGTATGGGTTTTTTCCAATACTGGGTTGCAGCTGGAAGGGTATCCGCTGTGAAAAACATACGATGGATAAGTTGGCGGTTCATTCCACTGTGGCAACCCCTGATTAATAAAGGGACTAAGCCGAAGGAAAATGAATGAATGAATGAATGAATGAATGAATATATTATGAATGAATGAATTCCTATCAGCTTTATTTTTTTTGGTTTTAGCAATTAGTTGCCAATTCAACATTTTATTTTATTTTCAGGTTTTAAATTTGTGTTACAGGATTATCTTAATTAACTAAATTATTGGTAAAATTTCCAATGATGTTTGTACAAAATTATAGAAAAATATTTAATGGGCCAGAGGTGACAAAGTAAATTTTTAATATTAAGTATTGGTATTTGTACTAACTACCAACAACGAATATGAATAATTACTGTTATTAATTACATTATGAGTCAGTCCTAATTTTATATATTTTCAATATCTTTTATATAATAACAATGATAATTAATAATAAAAATAATAAATGTGATGACAAATAAAAATGGCAAAACAACAAAAAACTAGTCGCTTAACAAAACAAAAGGAAAACATAAAATATAAAAAAGACCTAGTTAATTTGCTTTATATTATATTATATTATATTATATTATATTATATTATATTATATTATATTATTCATTCATTCATTCATTCATTTTCTTGTCGGCTTAGTCCCTTTATTAATCCAGGCTTGCCACAGCGAAATGAACTGCCAACTTATCCAGCAAGTTTTTACGCAGCGGATGCCCTTCCGGCCACAACCCATCTCTGGGAAATATATTATATTATATTATATTATATTATATTATATTATATTATATTATATTATATTATATTATATTATATTATATTATATTATATTATAGTATATTATATTATATTATATCATATTATATTATATTATATTATATTATATTATATTATATTATATTATATTATATTATATTACATCTGCTAGCTGTGAAGTATGTACAGTACTTCTATATTTTAAATTTTTATTTAGTTTAACTTAATTTATTAAAATAATTGAAAAAAAAAACATAAACCTATAAAAAAGAAGAAAAAATTACTTAAACTGTAACCCAAAATTTGAAAAAAATAAAAATAAGACTCATTTCAATTGGTTAAAACAGTAGGAAACACTGATTTTCATTGACATTAACAATAAAAGGACTGATTTACTGTCGCAAAGTATGAAAAGAGGAAAGCGGAACCAGCAGATCAGACTAGTCCTGTAGAAATCTCAGTGATGTGAACAGAAGCGGTCAGCTAAGACAGATCGCCTCAGGCTCAAATGTGTCTGCTTTGATGTTAATATCAGACGTAAAACCAGCTCAGTGCCTTCGCTCTGCTGAATAACTTCAGCGTTAAAGGCTTTTGTGGCTGACAGGTAAAAGCAATCCTCTTTCCCTTATACTCTCTCTCTCTCTCTCTCTCTCTCTCTCTCTCTCTCTCTCTCTCTCTCTCTCTCTCTCTCTCTCTCTCTCTCTCTCTCCCTCTCTCTCCCTCTCTTTCTCTCTCTCTCTTTCAAATTCAAAAAGAGCTTTATTGGCATAGCGCGTCCAGTATTACCAAAGCAGTGCAGACTACAGTACATAAACAAGGAATAAAATTGTAAATTGTATTATATAATACATACTGCATGATATTGGAAAAAACTGACATTGTGATATTTTTTTCTGTGATATTTTAACAAGTTTATTTGAACTCTATTTGAAGAACTCTTACTTTTACTCTGTTATGGTTTTCTTTGTTTTCTGGTTAACTCTAATTCCAAATTGACAATGCAGATCCTGCGATGTGACTATTGCGGATGCACACGTTGCGATATCAGTGCTGAAATGATATATTGTGCAGCTCTTAATACATACATACAGAAAAAAAACACAGTTAGAATTTTGATAAGGCAACAAGGCAAGTTTATTTAAATAGCACATTTCATACACAATGGTAAATCAAAGTGCCTTACATAAACAAGACTAGAAAACAAGAGAATAAAAACAACAAAGAATAAAAATGATTGAAAACAGATTAAAATGTTTTAAAACAGGTTTTAAAGAAATGATAAGAAAGTGAAACCTCCGTGAAGTTGGCACCCCATAAAAACAAATAATCCCCAATACTATGCCATTCGTTTGTGCTACGTTTGTGCTGATTTGTGCCGCAAAAACGAACGTTTGTGCTGGTTTGGGGTCTGAGATATTAAGCATTATTTTTTTAACCGTGTGACGTCACTCTCCACCCCATGTTGCGCAATTGACTTCAAAACAGCACAGGTCGTTTGTGCTCGGTTTGTGCTGGTTTGTGCCGTTAAAACGAACACGGTATCTGTTTTCCTCTTTTAGATATAAGCAAAATATTTCGGGAGCCGTGACGTCACTCTCCACCCCATTTCCTCCAAATCGCACAAAACTGGTATCATTCGTTTGTGCTGGGTTTGTGCCGGTTTGTGCCGTTAAAATAAACACTTTATCTATTTTCGTTGTTTAGATATAATCAAAATATTTCGGGAGCCGTGACGTCATTCTCCACCCCATGTTGTCTAAATCACACCAAACTGGTCTCATTCGTTTGTGCTCGGTTTGTGCTGGTTTGTGCCGTTAAAATAAACACTTTATCTATTTTTATTGTTTAGATATTGCCTTTTCAAAACATTTCGGGAGCCGTAACGTCACTCTCCACTCCAGGTTGTCTAAATTGCACAAAACAGGTGTCATATGTTAGTGCTGGATTTGTGCTGGTTTGTGCCGTTAAAATAAACACTTTATCTATGTTTATTGATTAGATATTGCCTAATCAAAACATTTCGGGAGCCGCGATGTCATTCAGCGCCCCATTATTTCCTCTAAATTGCACAAAACAGGTGTGCTGGATTTGTGCTGGTTTGTGCCATAACAATTAACACTTTATCTATGTTTATTGATTAGATATTGCCTAATCAAAACATTTTGGGAGCCGCGACGTCACTCAGCGCCCCATTATTTCCTCTAAATTGCACAAAACAGGTGTCATATGCTGGATTTGTGCTGGTTTGTGCTATAACAATTAACACTTTATCCATGTTTATTGATTAGATATTGACTAATTAAAACATTTCGGGAGCCGCGACGTCACTTAGCGCCCCATTCCTCTAAAATGCACAAAACAGGTGACATTCTTTAGTGCTGGATTTGTGCTGGTTATGCCATTAAAATAAACACTTTATCTGTTTGTATTGTTTAGATATTGCCTAATCAAAACACTTTGGGAGCCGCGACGTAACTCTATATTGCACAAAACATTCAATTGTACTGGTTTTGCCATTTAACCAAAATATTTGGTTAGATTTGTGCTGGTTTGTGCCATGAAAATGAACAACAGATGTTTATATTTGTGCGCACATATGTTACTTTCGTTTGCTCACAAATTGTGCTCGTTTGTGCTGCAAAAATATTATTTGTAAAAAAATAATATCAGATCATTAAGAGGTCTCTCCACCCCAGTTGCTACATATTTACTAAAATAGTCTCAATTGTGTTATGTGACATATTAAAAAAATTGCAAATATATGACAGAAGATTGTGATACAATATGAGACATATTAAATTCACAGGCCTACTTTCCACTGACTGAAAATCATCCACCCGCACAGTTGGCCTCAAACTAAAATATAATTCGTATATTTTTCTTGGAAAAAATATTTTTTGAAACAAATTTCGTATATAGTTTGTCTCTTTAAAAGCCGCTTTTCCAATCGTTCGGACCCTTTTTTATGCTGAGCTGTTTTATGCTGAGCTGCAAATCAATTTTATTTGGAGGGAAAATTACCTAAATTTAACGTGATGAATGAAAATGATTGGAGGGGAAATAAATTTATCAAAAATTTCATACATTAAGGAAAAATAAACAATGATAATAAAACAATAATAGTGCATTTGTATTATAGTGGCAGAAATATATTTTTTGAGAGGCCTTGGGCAAAGTAAGCGTGCACTTTCACTAATAAAAAATATAGCACTTAAATTATTTCATTTTTAACAATCAATAAATTAGTTGATAAAAATCTAAAATATATATTTTCTTGGTAAAAAAACATTTAAACAATGGCTGTTATTTATTTTAGTATTCAAACATTAAGTACCGATTTTTTCAAGTGAAATAAGAATGAAAATGAAACAACAGCATATCAGGATGTAAAGCATATTCATATTAAAGTAATTCCTTGAGATTTTAGAAAATATAGCTACCCAGTATATATTAAAGATCACAGAGAAATTACATGTCCCCAAAAATGTCCAGCTTATATTTAACTGAATTGTATAAATATTGAAAAGTGCTCATTTTATTTTTATTAAATTTTTGTTTAATATTTGTAATTTTTTATCAGCAAAAACAATATCAACATTTAAGAATCTATATTTATGTTATTCATTCATTCATTCATTCATTCATTAATTCATTCGACTTGTTTATTGGTGCATATATAGGCTATAATTTAAATTATACAACAGTAACTTGGACAGTAAAGCTTTCAAACAAAAGTCCAAAAAACTAAAGTTTTAAAGTTTAAATAAATTTTCTCCGGTGACGGCCGACATCACAACACGCCGTATAACCGTCCTTCAGGTGGTAGCCTATAGCCGGCATTAAATTACAAAACAAGCTGTCTGGCCCTTGAATTAAAAAAGTTTAGTTATTTCCTCATTGTTTAAAGAGTCTAAAAGTTATTAAATATAAAATAAATATAATAATATTAATAATAATGACAATAATAAGAAGATAACTAAGGATAATTAAAATATAACAAAATATTACATGTTTATCTTTTATTAAACCAAATCAAAATGGTCAAAATAACATCCTACAGCCCGTGATAAAAACGCACAGTGTTTACCAATTAAGTGAATGTAAATATTTTATATGATTGTTGTTATTGTTATTATTATTATTAATTGTAATTAATTAATCAATTATTTATTGTTATTTTATTGCCATTTGGACATTGTTCTTTTACTGTATGACAAACAACACAATCACGAAAACCAAAACTTATCTGTAGAAAACGCATAGCCTATGTTTGCGTGTGTTATAATCTATTTTTCCCCATAAAATAAAAAAATTAACTAAATAAGTCCACTAAAGCTGCTTTACTTATAAGTGGTAGGCCTACCTACCACAACAGAAAAGTTTAGGCTGCTAGTTTAAATACGAAAGCAGCCTAATATGGACGACCAGATGATAAGAGTATTTAAGAGAAAATCGCAGCATGGTTAAACAGGTAAAAAAAATGTATATTAATACATTTTTATAAAATTAATAAATAAAATTAATAAAAATTATATATATATATATATATATATATATATATATATATATATATATATATATATATATATATATATATATATATATATATATAAATAAATTTTTCCTCTATTGTTAAGCATGCTGGCTACTCATATGAGACTAAAAGGAAGTAGATAAGTAAAGCAGGGTTGTAGCCAATTATCTTTATATTGGCCAAGCCCTTTTACTTGGATTAAATCTGTCAAAATGATGTTCGCATCCTTCATGCTTTTTCTAATAATAAAAAAATCTCAGAATAACCTTGGCCTACACTATCTAAAAAAAAAATAAAGCATCTTAGACAAAATTTCTATCAGCCCAAACAAATTTAAATATTTTAAAATATGCGGGTAGCTGATATCATTAACTTTCATTCAATATTTTAAAAGAAGCAACACTAACGAAACTTTCAGGTACAATCCAGCACAAATGAAACGCACATAACGAGACTATTTTAGTAAATATGTAGCAACTGGGGTGGAGAGACCTCTTAATGATCTGATATTATTTTTTTACAAATAATATTTTTGCAGCACAAACGAGCACAATTGCACCTGTTTTGTGCAATATAGAGTTACGTCGCGGCTCCCAAAGTGTTTTGATTAGGCAATATCTAAACAATACAAACAGATAAAGTGTTTATTTTAATGGCATAACCAGCACAAATCCAGCACTAAAGAATGTCACCTGTTTTGTGCATTTTAGAGGAATGGGGCGCTAAGTGACGTCGCGGCTCCCGAAATGTTTTAATTAGTCAATATCTAATCAATAAACATGGATAAAGTGTTAATTGTTATAGCACAAACCAGCACAAATCCAGCATATGACACCTGTTTTGTGCAATTTAGAGGAAATAATGGGGCGCTGAGTGACGTCGCGGCTCCCAAAATGTTTTGATTAGGCAATATCTAATCAATAAACATAGATAAAGTGTTAATTGTTATGGCACAAACCAGCACAAATCCAGCACACCTGTTTTGTGCAATTTAGAGGAAATAATGGGGCGCTGAATGACATCGCGGCTCCCGAAATGTTTTGATTAGGCAATATCTAATCAATAAACATAGATAAAGTGTTTATTTTAACGGCACAAACCAGCACAAATCCAGCACTAACATATGACACCTGTTTTGTGCAATTTAGACAACCTGGAGTGGAGAGTGACGTTACGGCTCCCGAAATGTTTTGAAAAGGCAATATCTAAACAATAAAAATAGATAAAGTGTTTATTTTAACGGCACAAACCAGCACAAACCGAGCACAAACGAATGAGACCAGTTTGGTGTGATTTAGACAACATGGGGTGGAGAATGACGTCACGGCTCCCGAAATATTTTGATTATATCTAAACAACGAAAATAGATAAAGTGTTTATTTTAACGGCACAAACCGGCACAAACCCAGCACAAACGAATGATACCAGTTTTGTGCGATTTGGAGGAAATGGGGTGGAGAGTGACGTCACGGCTCCCGAAATATTTTGCTTATATCTAAAAGAGGAAAACAGATACCGTGTTCGTTTTAACGGCACAAACCAGCACAAACCGAGCACAAACGACCTGTGCTGTTTTGAAGTCAATTGCGCAACATGGGGTGGAGAGTGACGTCACACGGTTAAAAAAATAATACTTAATATCTCAGACCCCAAACCAGCACAAACGTTCGTTTTTGCGGCACAAATCAGCACAAACGTAGCACAAACGAATGGCATAGTTTTGGGGATTATTTGTTTTTATGGGGTGCCAACTTCACGGAGGTGAAAGGAAAAACATAATAGTGCGATATGTCGGTAACTGTGCTCATTCAGTAAAGGCACAGCTAAACAGATGTGTTTTCAGTCTTGATTTGAATGTGCCTAATGTTGGAGCACATCTGATCATTTAGTGACCATTTAGTGATTTATAGACAAGTAATAATACTTTAAAATCTATTCTGAATGTAACTGGGAGCCAGTGTAAAGACCTGAGGACAGGTGTGATGTGCTCTAATTTTCTGGTTCTGGTCAAAATCCTGGCAGCAGCGTTCTGGATGAGCTGCAGCTGTCTGACTGTCTTTTCGGGAAGGCCAGTGAGGAGTCCATTACAGTAATCCACCCTGCTGCTGATGAAAGCATGAACAAGTTTCTCTACATCCTCACCAGAAACAAAGCATCTCATTTTTGCAATGTTTTTAAGATGATAGTATGCTGATTTACTTACTGCTTTGACATGACTATTGAAACTTAGATCTGACTCCAGAGTCACACCAAGATTCTTGACCTTATTTATCGTTGTTTGCCCATTAGAGTCACACCAAGATTCTTGACCTTATTTATCGTTGTTTGCCCATTAGAGCCAAGGTACAGATTCACCTTGAGGACCTCATCCAAACCAAGTGTGCCGCAAGCCTGCGTTTGAGTGAAGGTCTCGGCCGTTAGATCGCCCCCTGGGGGCTGGCTGCAGTACAAGTCATAAAGCCCGCCTCCTCCATGTTAATGAAGGAGACTTGAGCCCACATAAAAAAAATTATTACACTTGCAATAAAATGTCCCGAAAGATGGTTCTGGTCGATTAAGGCACTGGTTATTGTGCTGAAATAGGTGCAGTTCTTCAATTTTGTAAACAGTTTGTTTTTAGCAGTAATTTAATGCTGGGCGTGTCATCGTGATTGACAGCTGTAATTGACAGTTTCTCAAAGCAGCGCGTCTGAGCTTCGGCAGAAGACTGAAGTGTTATTATTCGATTTCTGTGTTATTTTACCATGACAAAATGAGTTCAGCAGTAAACTACAGTTTCTGACATACATGATCCTGGTGGAACACTGTTTATTCGCTGAGGTCAGGACTTTTTTGCGGGCTTTATTATTTTGCTGATACACGCCTAGCCACCCAGATGACAAAATACACTCAGACCAGTTCGGCTAGATTCTCGCCTGCCGGAGACTTACCCCTCAGAGCTCAGACTGACTACCTCTGCTGGACCTACTCCGGATGCCTGGACTCACTGCTCGATTCCAGCCTGAGTCAATCGAGCCAGATGCGGCGGCCGAGCGAGCAGGCGCTGCCGCATGCGAGGCGGAATCAGCCCGCGACGCCGCGAGTAGGCTATGCGCTGCGGCCCGGAGCTGGCGCGATTGAATATAAAAAACCCTCATATTTGTTAACGTTATTACATCCATCTGTGTTGATATGACAGCAAACGCATGCTGAGAAGTTCAGGGGGCGTGGTTGATTTTACATAAAGCGTTTGGTTGGAAGCTCGACTTTTCGCGGCTCCTCCTCTGGCTCCATCAGACAGTCCTTCTGCGCATGTCAAGGCTCCAATTTCAGCAGTCTTTTGCAACAGTTTGTGCCCGTCAAGCAGGCGTTTTGCCCTCAAGGCATTCAATGGGAAAAGGGGCTGTCGCGTCGTCCATATTTTTTACAGTCATTGATCCAAAAGCAATCACTTCGGTTTTCTCTTTGTTTAACTAAAGAAAGTTTTGGCACATCCAACTGCTCATTTCATCAATGCATAATACTAAAAAAGACTAATAGGATTATTAAAAAGACAATGAAAGAGATTTAATTATTTAAATTTAATTATTAGTTTTAATTAAATTTTTATTATTATTAAATAGTAAACGAATATAAATTAAAATACAATACACAACTTTACATTTATTCAGATGCTTTGTAATAATGTTTCTTTTCTCTTTCTCTTTCTCCCTCTCTTTCTCTCTTAGGGTCGAGCCTGGATTAGAGTGGCGTTAATGGAGAAGCGTTTGTCTGAATACATTTCTGCTGCTCTCAGAGACTTCAAAACTACAAGGTATCTTTACTCTGCACTCAGAGGCACAGCGAGACTCTTATGTTTGATTGCAGGCTGATTGGGATCGGTTATTTTTATGGATATCTCTTTACAGCGCTTGTTTGATTGTTTAAACTCTGAGACATCGCTGAAATAAACACAGCATTATATTATAAATTAAAAAAAGAATCAAGAACTGCTTTTTATTATTTTGCTTGCATTTTATACTGCTTTCTGAGGTCCATTTATGAAGTTAAATTTTTTTTTATTTAAAACAATAATGAAATTATTGTAGGTGACTCAGTGGTTAGCACTGTCCTCTCACAGCAAGAGGGTCGCTGGTTCGAGTCCCGGCTGGGTCAGTTGGCATTTCCGTGTGGAGTTTGCATGTTCTCCTCATGTTTGTGTGACGTTCTCCCAGTGACTTTTTCCCAAAGGGTGCTTTGGTTTCCCCCACAGTCTAAACATGCGGTATAGGTGAATTGGATAAACTAAATTGTCTGTAGAGTGTGTGTTTGTGTGTGTGTGTGTGTGTGTGTGTGTGTTTGTCTGTGTTTTTGTGTGCGTGTTTGTGTGTGTGTGTGTGTGTGTGTGTGTGTCTGTGTGTCTGTGTGTCTGTGTGTGTGTGTGTGTGTGTGTGTGTGTGTGTGTGTGTGTGTGTGTGTGTGTGTAAGCGGGGATGTTTCCCAGCTGGAATGGCATCCACTGCGTAAAACATATGCTGGAATAGTTGGTGGTTAATTCGGCTGTGGCGACCTTTGAAAGTCGAAGGAAAATGAATGAATGAAAGTAATAAACTATTGTCTGATTGTAGACCAGAAGTAAACAACCACTAACATGATTTGCTAGCATTTTTAGATATTTAAAAATGTCATATTCTTTGCTTCTGATTAGTGTAAAAGGACAGTTTCACTGATGTAAATGTGTGCATGTGTGTTTGACATGATTTACATATGAGATGTTTATAAATCTAGAACTCCTTTATTTTTATAAAGTCCTATAATTACAAATGTTAATACATGCATACTTAAATACATATATTTAAAGTCTGCATGAACCGGACGCTGTGACCATTTATTATAATTCTGTTTCATTTGCGTGACACTGTTCCCAGAGAAATAGAATAATAAATGATAACGCAGTGGGCGTGGCTTGTTTTTTTGTACTCCTAGCTGATTGGATGTAGTAAAGTAAGCTTTTCATTTATAAATACCGGGTTTCGGTTCGAGTTATTACAACCTCCTCCTCCTCGCCATTTCTGTTTGTTGTCATAACTGACAGTTGGAGGGGCGTGGTTAAGTATGTTAGCCACGCCTAATACCTAAGACAGACATAATCTGAGAATTTAACTGGAAACAAACACGTTGCTTTTTCAGATTTTAGGTCTAGATCGTATGGCCAAACCATTAATTTTTTCTTAATGACATGCACAGATAAATTGTTCACCACAAAATTACAAATTTGAGCTAACAAAGTCATATGGTTAGTTTTGATTTCATTTGTTCTTCTAGTTCACTATTTAAGGTCTGAAAACATGTAATTTATTTGTTATGGATTTATAGGTTGTTTTCACATGACATCATTGACGATACGTGAAATTCAGATGGAGGGCAATAAGTGATTCTTCTACATAGGAATCGATATCAGAACGTCGAAATCTTTCTGTTTTGTGTTGTTTATAATTGTTTAAACTGGCTATAATAAGAAATGCAGAACAGCTTTTATAGAACACCAAAGGTTTTTGCTCATAAACAGGGGAAAGCTCAAGAACTGGCTAAAAAATGGAAGAATGTAGTAAAAAAAAATTCAATACATCCATGTGTACAAACTTTTTTTGAAGACGATAAATCATTTGACAGCACAAATAAAGATTATATACAGGCCTAGCTATGTGTTTAAATATGTTCATGTGTTATATAAAATCAGAAACACCACCACACTTATACAAAATCCAGGAGAATATAAATAATGCACCCTGCCATCTAATCGCAATGAAATCTCCATCTTGTTTCGTAATAATCCAAGTCTTTACTGGTGTTTTGGCAGAATAAACTGCCGTAACGTTAACATCTATATGCGCAGCATCGGTGAATGTTTGGTGTCGGTGACTGAACAAAAAAGAAATGCAACCCTTGCAACAAAAATTGACGGTTATTACTGTGGATTATATCCCCTTACAAAAATAAATAAATAATAATGTAGACTATGCGTCCACGCTTTTGTATGCTTTCATCTGTTATCGTGATGTCTGGAAGATATCCACATGGTGGAAAAACTATAGTCATTTATAATAAACATGTTTTTGAATCACATAATAAAGTATGTAATGTGTAACTCTTTGTTAACGAATGCTACAGAATATTGTGTATATTATATAAGGTGTAGTATAAACTGATAAACTCTAATAAGTACTGTAATGTTAGTGTAAACTGTGCTGCATTATGATGGTGTCTAATTATAGAAACTGAAGCCCATTGAATAATTTGCTTATTACTACTGTTGTGTTTTACCACAGCAACAATATAAGTACTATGACAATAATTAATAATTATTAAGTAATTATCTATAGTATAAGCTTCCAAACACTAGTATTTACTATAGTATTTTTTCATGTAACGTAATAGCTTACACAGTATCTACCGCCTCAATGACATGCAAATATACTTTAGTTTAGTAGAAAAACCGCCATCTTCATGATATAAGGATCATGCCCAGCATATGTGCTTAGTTTCTATTTGTATCTCCTTAGAAATATGGTATAAATTGCAAAACTACCTACTTTCCTCCGTCTCTCATTCAGTTTTTTACTCCCTGCCCTCCACAACCAAGTGATTTCAAACAACCTATTGTCATTTTCTGCAAATAAATGCTCTAAATCAAAATAATCTTATTAGAAATGTTAAAGCACATTGATGGAAGCTTAAATGCAGCTCAATATAAAAAAAAATCTTTCATCTTGTGTTTGTCTGCCAGGAGGTTTTACGAGGAGGGGGCTCTACTTCTGGGGGAGGAGGCTGGGCTTCTGGCGGACACCCTGATTGGCCTGAACACCATCGACTTTAGGTATAATCATATTCATTCACTTCCTGTCTGTTGGCGACCGTGACATTCAGCAGAGGCACCGCAGGACAGGATGACGATCATTCACTATATGGGTGGCGCTCGATAAACACCTGCTGATACGAGCCACACGCTCATGTACTCTCTCTCTCTCTCTCTCACACACACACGCACACACACACACTCTCTCACACACAAATATAGATAAGCAACCTCCTAAGGTTCTGTTGGATCATCACATCCAATAATATATTTCATCAGACAAAGTGCATTTGTTGGCCCATGCTGAAACTATCCTCTTTGATTGACAGCTTCTGCCTGAAGGGGGAGGGGCTTGATGAAGGCTGTCCCGTGGTCATCGACTACACACCTTACCTTAAATTCACTCAAACGTAAGCTTGTGCTCATCAATGCTGCTTTTATTTCATCATATTAGTATTTTAATCATGTTATTAATATAATATAGTTTAAGGTTCCTTTAGCACAAAACTAATAATAAACAGCACAATTATTACAGGATTTATTCATCTCTGTTTAGGTTAATGCAAATACAGTCATGCATTGTTAGCTCTTGTTATGAGCTAATGTTACTAGCACAATTTTGGATTTTAATAATGTATTAATGGAGTTTGCATGTTCTCCCTGTGTTGAAGTGGGTTTGCTCCGGGTGCTCCCGTTTCCCCCACATTCCAAAGACATGCGCTATAGTTGATTTGGAATCACTAATTTGGCCCTAGTGTATAAGTGTGTGTGTGTGTGTGTGTGTGTGTGTGTGTGTGTGTGTGTGTGTGTGTGTGTGTGTGAGTGAATGATTGTGTATGGGTGTTTCCCAGTATTGGGTCGCAGCTGGAAGGGCATTCGCTGCGTAAAACATATACTAGAATAGTTGGCGGTTCATTCCGCTGTGGGGACCCCTGATGAATAAGGGACTAAGCCGAAGGAAAACGAATGAATAATGCATTATTAAATGTTGAAAAAAGATCAATGAATGCTGTACAAGTATTGTTCATTCTTGAGTCGTTTTAGTAAATTCCTAAACTAACATGAACCTATCGACTCTTACTGTGTGTCCAAATTGTTATCACAATATACCATTTTATTGATTTATTTAATTACTGCAGAACCAATGAACTAATTAATTACTACTAAAATCAGCTTTGCTTTTGTAGTGATTAGTTGCATTTTAAAATCTGTAAAATATTATGTTGTATTTATAGACTTGACTGCTATATGAAATGATCATGTGTAAAATCATAAATCAAGCAGATGTTATGCTTAAGAAGCATTTCAGATCATATTGAAAACTCATTGTTGGCTAAAACCCTGATGCATTTTTCATAATTTTGTAATATTTTTAAAGGGCACCTATGATGAAAATCAACTTTTGTAAGCTGTTTGGACAGAGCTGTGTGTATGTTCAGTGTGTCCACAGTCATATTGGAGTGAATTGTGAATTTTCTTAGTGAATCTTTCTTAGTGGCCACATAAGTGGACAGCAAATTTTAGCTCTTAAGTGGCTATTTAAAATACTTTAAATGTTTTATATTTTGTTACAAACATACAGAGTCATCCTGCAACTGTTTTGCAGTATAAGAAATGTCCCAAACACTATTTTTAACTGTTCAAAATGGGCAAAAAAAGAAGTGTTTTTACCCTGTGATAGTCAAAACATGTTCAAAAAAATAATATGTCTTTAATGCATTAAAAAACAGTCAGGAAAAAAGTGTTTTGTGTAAATTTGGACCACGAGTCCACATATATGTACATAATTTTTCTCAATAAGTACATCTTATCAAAAGATGATACTTAGGTTTTATTCTAATTAGGTTCCAATAACCCCAAATAGCAAAGAGAAATAAAAAATGCATATAAAACCCACCATTGATTGATAGGCACCATGTTTCAATAATATCATGTATACACAGGCACGTGCACACATAGGGCTCAACCTGTGCAGTGCACATGCCCTTTTTCGTCAAGGATAGAAAGTGCCCTTCCAAAATGATCTGAAGTGCCCTCGCTCCACCCAACAACCATTCTCCCCCCTCTTCAAGTATTTCATCGTACACATGCCTCTTGGAATGTCTCTGCATGTGCCTGTGTATACACATGTCCACAGAACATTTTTTTGCAAATAAACTGCCATTAAAACATTTGTTACAACTCTCTGTGATTTTTATAAGTTTAAAACATTTTTAAAACGGTGCATGTTTGTAATAAAAACCAAAAAACGCGATCTAATTCTTAACCGATATAATCACCTTGGCCGCATGCTGTCAGTAAATGCTAATATGTGTGTGTGTGTGTGTGTGTACTGCAAACGGCAATTTTTGACTAATGAGCTGTATTTCAGCTTCATCCAAGTCTGTCTCTGTCACTGTGCTGTTTATCTGAAATAACTTGTGATGAGAAACAGACACGCTTGTGGGAACGATGGGCGGGGAGAAGCAGCTCATTTGCATTTAAAGCCACAGGCTACAAAAACAGCTACACTGTACAGCAAAATTGGCAGATTCTGGAGACTATAATAAATAATCTGATGGGTATTTTGAGCTGAAACTTCACTTGCACATTCTGGAGACACCAAAGGCTTATCTTACATCTTGCAAAAGGGGTAAAATAGGTGCCTTTTAAAGAATAACATGAACATTCGAATAGAAGAATTGCAGTTCATAATTTTCTGTATTTTCTAACAACATGTAGTCTGTGTCATGGTAATTATCTTTCACTTAATCCATTTCATATAAGAGTGCTACATAAAGGCATGTAATATATTGTATGATGTTATATTGAAAATATGTTATTAAATATCAAGCGATATCAAGAGATAGTTCACCCCAAAACCTTTATAAGCTTCTTTCTTCTGTTGAACACAAAGAAGTTAATATTTTAAAGAAGGCTGAAAACCTGTAAGTTTGTCCATAGTAGGATAAACAAACACTATGAAAGTCAATGGTTACAGCTTTCCAGAATTTTTCGAAATATCCTCTTATGTGTTCAAAAGAAGAAAGAAGCTCATAAAGGTTTGAAACATGTAAATGATGAATATGAATTTTTGGGAGAACTATCCCTGTAAAGCACATGGTTAAATCTCATATATTGAAC
This sequence comes from Danio rerio, assembly GCF_052040795.2. Lineage (NCBI taxonomy): Eukaryota > Metazoa > Chordata > Actinopteri > Cypriniformes > Danionidae > Danio > Danio rerio. The sequence continues at coordinate 48,849,347 of NC_141036.1, forward strand.
ATGTGCGCTGTAGTTCTGACAGTATCAGCAGTGATGAAGAGGAGATGAGGACGCTGGGCAGCAGCGGCAGTGAAGCAGGAACTCCTGAATCCCACATGGCTGCCAGTCTGATGGCGGATCAGAGCAGCTGGTTCAGCAAGAGCAAGAGGCTGGAGCAGAAATACAGAGTCGTGCTGGAACAGAAGGTCAGGACCACTGCTTATCAGATTGTTTGAGTGTGTGGAGAGAGAACTGTGTGTGCAGAATGCTGAACTTCTGTTTGCAAAAAAAAGGAAATATCATATTGTATAACCAGAGAGCACCGTAAACTTCCCTGTCCTTCTGTTTTGGCTTTCATTGGCTGTGAAGGAAATGTGTCTTTCAGGCATCCTGCATTTAGAAATCTGTGTGAATTCACTATTTTAGTGGCTCATGTATTATCATAAATAAGTCATAACTGTCATATATATATATATATATATATATATATATATATATATATATATATATATATATATATATATATATATATATATATATATATATATATATATATATGTGATACAAATTTTTACACTCACCGGCCACTTTATTAGGTACACCTTACTAGTAATGGGTTGGACTCCTTTTGACTTCAGAACTGCCTTAATCCTTCATGGCAAAGATTCAACAAGGTACTGGAAACATTCCTCAGAGATTTTGGTCCATATTGACATGATATCATCACGCAGTTGCTGCAGATTTGTCGGCTGCACAGCCATAATGCGAATCTCCCATTCCACCATATCCCATCGTGCTCTATTGGTTTGAGATGCGCTTTATGACATGGTACATTTCCTGCTGGAAGTAGTCATCAGAAGATGGGTACACTGTGGTCATAAAGGGATGGACATGGTCAGCAACAATAGTCAGGTAGGCTGTGGTGTTGTAACGATGCTCAATTGGTACTGATGAGCCCAAAGTGTGCCAAGAAAATATCCCCAACACCATTACACCACCACCACAAGCCTGAACCGTTGATTCAAGGAAGGATGGATCCATGCTTTCATGTTATTGTCGCCAAATTTACAGCCGAAATCGAGACTCATCAGACCAGGCAACGTTTTTCCAATATTCTATTGTCCAGTTTTGGTGAGCCTGTGTGAATTGCAGCCTCAGTTTCCTGTTTTTAGCTGACAGGAGTGGCACCTGGTGTGGTATTCTGCTGCTGTAGCCCATCTGCCTCGAGGTTGGACGTGTTGTGCGTTCAGAGATGCTCTTCTGTATACCTCGGTTGTAATGAGTGGTTATTTGAGTTACTGTTGCCTTTTTATCAGCTTGAACCAGTCTGGCCATTCTCCTCTTACCTCTTGCATCAACACGGCATTTGCTCCCACAAAATGTCTGCTCACAGGATATTTTCTCTTTTTTGGACCATTCTCAGTAAACCCTAGAGATGGTTGTGCATGAAAATCCCTGTACATCAGCAGTTTCTGAAATACTCAGACCAGCCCGTCTGGTACCAACAACCATGCCACATTCAAAGTCACTTAAATCACCTTTCTTTTCCATTCTAATGCTTGGTTTGAACTGCAGCAGATTGTTTGGACCATGTCTACATGCTTAAATGCATTGAGTTTCGGCCCTGTGATTGGCTGATTAGAAGTTTGGGTTAATGAACAGTTGGACAGCTGTACCTAATAACCTAATAAAGTGGCCGGTGATATACATATATTACGCAAGTAAAAATGATAGAATTTATAGCAATTAATCTTATAATTAATCTTATTAATCTTATATATATATATATATATATATATATATATATATATATATATATATATATATATATCCACAGAAAATTAATAATGATGATAAAAAACACTGACCCTGTACCATTTGATCAGTTGTGTATAGACTGATCGCTGAATTTATATTACTAATTAAAATTTTAGTTTAGATATAGTTACAGTAGGAAATGAACAACATGTTTTCATGAAACATTCTTTAAAGGGCCATGACACCCCCCACTTTCGGTTAAAGTCTACTTCAGATTTTTTTCAAAAGATGCATGATTAATGGGCGTGGAGCTCCGCGAGCATAGGGCAGGAGTGGGCGTGGCCAGCAGGGGAGAAGGGGAGCGAACAACTGTTGATGTCAGTTAGCTCACAAAATGAGACAAGCCTTGAGGAGACGCATGAGTTTATAGTTCACAAAGTTAAAATGCAAAGAAATGAACAGTGATTTAGTGCCCTGCTACATTTGTTATTCGTTATTTCAAATACACATAACCACAATTTATATCATTATAAAGATAAATGTGTTCATGTAAACCCTGACCAAAGACTTCTCCCTCAATCCCCGTATCCAGCAGACTCAGTGCAGCAGGTCTCCTGACCTGTCTATTTTAACAGTTAGCCCTGCTGGTAATCTGGAGGATTTAGGCGTACACAGCAGCACAGTGATGTGTCTGAATGTGAACGAACTCCTGATAAAAGACAGCGTCCGCCATTCTCTAATTCTCGTGCTGCTCTCCCGACAAAAATGCTAGCAACACACTCACACAGCTTTGCTGTATGATCGGCCCTGACAAGATCGCGGGGGAAAACATGCAACAAACCCCGTGGATCATGGAAACAAACACATATGAGACTTCATAAACTGTCGGTCTGTGTCTCACAGCTCGGGCTTGACTCTGGCAAGTCTGGCAGGTCTGATGAATAATTAAGCAGCCGGCTCTTCTCATAGGATAAGAAAACCTCGCTATGAATAATAATGAGAAACCGACGCGTCATCATTGCACTTGCAGTTCTGCGCTACGTCACCGATTTTGATCGCGCCCCAAAAATCATTTTAAACCCGGAAGCTGAAATTAGCTGACAAAAGCACAAAATTATCCAGTTTTCCCCACAATTAAAGCTGACAGGTGCTAACATCGTCTTAACTGATGCTCAACACACACAAATCTGTTAATATATATAAAAAAAAAGTTCTCCAGGGTGTCCTGAACCTTTAATACTTAGTATTCTAGTGAATTTTGGCACAAAAGAAAAATCTATAATTTTGACCATACAGTGGATTTGTCACTAATGCCAAAATATACCTGTGAAACATAAGAAGGTTTTGTGTTCCAGGCTCGCATATTAAATATCTGACAGTCTGCAGTTTAGGTCATGTGTTCTGATGGCTTCAGTCCTGTGTGTCATATATATGAGATGTTCCTGTATAAGTCTCTGACGTGAGCTGTTGTGATTTTGTAGGGTTATCTGGAGGAGCTAGTGCGTCTCAGAGAAGCTCAGCTCTCTGAGTCTGTCTCTCAGAATAAAGCTCTGCTGCAGCGGCTCACCGACACCGAGATCAGCCACAAACTGGAGAAAGAGCAGCTCGAGATCATCATACTGGAGCTGCAGGATCAGCTGTGAGTCTCAAACACTGACACTATTAATCTAGAGCAGGGGTGTCAAACTCAATTCCTGGAGGGCCGAAGCCCTGCACACTTTCTGCCTGAAGGACTCAATTAGTTTGATCAGGTGTGTTTAATTAGGGTTGGAACTAAACTGTGCAGAGCTGCGGCCCTTTTGGAACTGAGTTTGACACCTGTGATCTAGAACATAATCAAATCAGGTAGGAACATAAACACTCCCAAACCTTTAGTGCTGAATGCAGTTTGCAAAGAAGTATTGAATAGAATGTGTCTATTTTGCTAATTGCTTTTTAGTTTTTGTTTTATTATAAGTTTTTCTTCTTAGCTTCAATTAGTCTATTTCAGTTTTAGTTTTTAAAAATATGTTTAAAATTTGTACAGATGTTTCTATCACACGCTAAGTCTGTCTGTAAGCACTCAGTCCGTATTTGGTCATTGCTGTTCTTAATTTGCTGTCCTTTACTGCGCTCAGAAATGTTGCTGTTGTTTAATACCTTTTTAGGTCCAAGTTACATTCAGTTAAACAATAAACACAATAATATACCAAAAGATACAATTAAACACCGTATGCCTCTTCAGAATGGAGGTGAATACATTTACAATCCGTATATCCAGCATTTTACATCCTGATGCACAGCTACCATTTTCAAAATAAACGTCCCACATAAATATTAAGTAAATGCATCCTGGCGCATGCATATTAATGATACAGTGCGCAACATATCAGTCTGTGTTTTGTCTGATGAAGTGATGTGACCGCTCTTATTATTAGACTACTCCTAGATATACACAGGTTTTCTTTTTAGGGCATAACTGAACAATAAGAGTTCAGTACATGGAAATGACATATAGCATGAGCCTAAAAAAACAGTTTCCTCGTTTTATGTAAATCAAAGCAGAGCTCATGAATAGAGCTCATTTAGACCCTTCCAAATATGGTCAAAATGGATGTTTTCATTCTAAGGGTAATTCCTGTGCTTATAAATGAGCTTATAAAACTTTTCTGGAGAATTTTTATACGTACACAAGCCAAATACCTACTGTGTAGATCAACATAGTCAATTTATTGAGTCGATGCACTCTAGGGCACCTTTAAGGCCAACAATAATAATTCAGGCTCAAATTAAGTTTTATAAACAGGAAAAATCTGATATTTGTGGAAAATAATCATATAGGGTAGTAAAATAGATTCCTGACTTTTTTTTTTAGAGAGACCTTTACATGCAAGGCATTCTGGGATGTTGCAGATTTGCCACATTGGCCCAGTGTGGTAATTAGACACTGACGACTGAATATGATATGAACAATAACTTTTTATATACAACTTTTTAAACAATGTAACAAATTGCTTTTCTGTGGGAGAACAACAACAAAAACAATATGGGATCCCAATCCAATATCTCAAATCCTCTTTGAGTAGGTCATGTTTCCAAGTCACTTTGTCATGTGGTACTCCAAGAAACAGTTTTTGTCTTTTGTGTCATCTGGTGTGCAAGTGGGGAAACTGTTTGTTGCTAATTGACAACCTCCTGCAAGTCCTGAAGTGGTACTTCTGAGTAAAAAAACTCATAAAATATGTATCTGGAGTAATAAAGTAGTTAATTTTTAATTGTTGCAAATCTGCAACGCCTGCCTTGAGAGGGATAAAATGAATTGTGGTTGGTTGCTGAATATGATTATGGATTTTGTGCTAAATTCCTGCATGCAAAAGTGGCACAGCTCTTTATTAAATTTGCTTATGTATGCATGATTAATGTTCATATAAATGTGCCGTTGCAGAAGACGAAAGGTTTGTCTCGCCTTAAAGAGATTTTTTGCAGCGTGCTCTCATTTATCATGCAGATATTATGCTGCTCATCTATTTTGAAGAGCGGTTAATCTTCAGCGTTTTGCGAGTGTCAGTGCGGATGATGTCTGAATGCGTTTCTCGGCTCATTCTGTCAGACAGCTGGAGTTCACGGTTCAGCTGAGCTCTGGAGAGACGTCACAAGCTGAACCAGAGCCGGGTTTCTATAGAGACTGACGCAAATAACTTAATAGATTATTGCAGCATGTAAGCGGAGAGAGGATTTGATCAGATGGAAGGGAGGAGTGTAATAGAGACTGATGGCAGGACAAAGAATCTGATTGTTTTGTGACTTTTTTTTTGGCTATTGTTCTTGTATATTAAACTGATTGTGTTGTGAACAATGTGTCAAGTATTTAAGAGACCAACAATTTAATTTGTTGTTGTTCCTAATCTTGATTCTTTAGATGAACACTAAAGAAGATATTTTGAAGAATGTTGGTTAACCAGAAATTTAATGGTAACCATTGATTTTTATAGTTGCAAAAATAACAAGCGGTTGGAAAATGACAGAATTTTCGTGTTTGAATAAATTGTACAAACTAATTATACAACAATTAACAAGCAATTGGCTAGATAAGGGTATATGTGTACATAAATGTGGGTTAGTATCGTTTCCCATGTTTTAGTATGCCCCCAATTTTAGTATGTAAAATGTTTCAGTATTGACCTTATTCTCCGCAGACGAGCGGGCGCTGCCATTTGAATCTTTTTGGCACGAGACTTCCGGTCTCAATCACTTCCATTCATTTTTAGACATTAAAAACTGCTCGTTTCGCTGTTTGATGTTGCAAACTGATATTTTCTTGTTATATTATTCTACTTGGTCTGTATAGTTATGCAAACATTTGTTTGGAGAGCAAGTAGTTTGACCGTTTTTTGCCGTTTATTATTCCTTGTCATTTCTCCCATAGGCGACTGAAACGGAAGTTCTAAGACAATCGTGAAAACAGGCGCACTTCCGCATTTTAGAATAAGGTCAATACCAAAAAGGTTTTAGTATTGTTTGTGTTTATGCAAATGAGACAAGTGTGGTGCTAATCAACAAGAGGAGACACCAATAACGGTCCATACACCATACTAATCAAGCAAAACATCTGTTTATTGCTGGTACACACAGCTGGAATCAATTATCACAATAATAATCAATAATCATGAATCATACTCATGAACATCATTAACCGAAATACAGGAAAACTGCATAAAAGGCTTATAATGCGAAATATAGATGAGTAATAAGGATTACAGGAATAAATGACAGATAATGAAACCCTAAGCAATTTGATATACGTATATACAACCTCAGAGATGTGCCGTCATTTTCCTCTTCAACGACTGGGGAGCCTGTTGCAGTCACATTGGAAAACCAACACGTGTGTTTGAAAATGCTGGGCGATGTGCACTTATCCCACGGCTGAGCTTCCAATGTTTTAGCAAGAAACCCTCACCTTCATAGTCAGAATTTGGGTGCTGGCCAAAGGTTGGCCAGTGAGGTAAGAGGAAAGAGTAAGTTGATCAGGCCCGCTCTCTCTCTTTTTCAACTAGGTGCGGATTATTTCTAATTGCAAAGCACAAATTTGAGGTTTGTAGAGGCAGCATGATTATCATAGAGTGAATATTCTACCTCTTGAAATTTGAAGGTTAACCTTAAGGTCATGAGAGCCTTTTCTGGTCATTTGGTCATGCTTGAGGGTCAATATTTTACCCTCCTGAAATTTGGAGAAAGGTGTGAAGTTAGTCTTAAGTTTATAAGACCCTTCTCTGGTTATTTGGTTGATCGTTAAGTGCAACAGGAAAGAAACAAAAAATAACCCATTTCTTACACCCCACAAAATTGTAAATTTACTTAAAGAAAGTAAATCTCTAACTATTAAACCTGTCAACATTTTGGAATTAGTAAAATTGAAATATTATCATAAATTAAAAGGCTTTCTGTTGTAATACAATTTAAAAAAAATTATAAAATCCAGTGTCCGATGTTCAATGTCCTATGATACTCCAGAAATCATGTTAATATTCTTTTTTTTTTTTTTAATATTTACTAGTTATTATTATTATTATTATTACAGCCACTCTAAACACTAAAACCGACACTCAACCTTAACATTATTTTCTGTAGTTTTTAGTAGTAGATTTTATTCCAGATTTGTATTACTAAAATATGGAATTGTAATTGCATTACAAGCACAATTATTTTTAAATATTCATTTATTCATTTTCTTTTCGGCTTAGTCTCTTTATTAATCAGGCGTCGTCACAGCGGAATGAACCACCAACTTATCCAGCACATGTTTTACACAATGTGCCTTTCCAGCCACAACTCAGTGCTGGGAAACATCCATACACACTCCTTTACACTCGAACACTACGGCCATTTTATTTTTTTTAATTCACCTATAGTGTATATCTTTAGACTCTGGGGGAAACCGAAGCACCCACAGGAAACCCACACCAACATGGGGAGAACATGCGAACTCCAGACAGAAATGCCAACTGACCCAGCTGGGACTCGAACCAGCGACCTTCTTGCTATGAGGCGACAGTACTAGCTGCTTAGCCACCATGTCACACCTTGTTTTTAACTATTACAGAATAGAATAGAAAGAACAGAATAGTATATTCTATATAACAATAACTATTTTTACTATACAATAACATTTCTTATATAATTTACATGCATTTTCTTTCACCTTTTAGTATTTATAATTTATTAATGCAGTATGACCCGTTTCCACTGAGTGGTACTGTATGGTACAGGTTGGTACGGGTCACCTTTATCAGGCTTGTGTTTCTACTGCCAAAAGTGTACCAATGGTTGTATGGTGTATGACAGATAGTTTCAGCCAACGTCATTGTCGCTCGAGGAAATGTAAAAGGTGATGATAAAAATTAAACATGGCAGTTTGTTTATGTTTTAGGCTGCTGAAAGAATCATTCGCTGTTTTTTTGCTTTTCACTCTTGGGTTTGTCCGTTTCTGAAAGGATGTCAGAAGCACTTTAATATAATCACGCCCATGTTATTATCATCAGCTCAATAAGTTCATTATTTCAATTATAGACATGCACGCGAGCTCTCTCAACAAAGCAAAAATGCTCGCACTTTAGACGACCTTATAAACAACAACAGGACGCAGGGTAGATTCTGCTCTTCTTCTTGGCTTTGTGGCTGTTCATCAAGACGGCGACAAGGTTTGTTTGAGCTTGGGTCAATCATGGTACATTATTGTATGTCTGTGTTGTTACGGTGTTTCGGCTGTGTACAGTATATAAAAATGACGATTCCTTTCATTTGATTTTCCTGGCTTGTGCACAAGACAGTGACATATCTCTGTAAACCAATAGTATTCAGCTGCTCGTCTGGAATCTTTTGACAGTGGAAACGGACCGCAGGGGTTCCCAAACTTTTCAGCCCTTGACCCCCGAAATAACAATGCCAGTGACTTGCGACAACCAAAATATCCTCTGAGGTGTTATAAATACAAAAACCTTGCCAGTAATGGCGCACACACACCAATAGACCCAAGTCTATTCTTCGTTTAATTTTTTTTATGTATGTCAGTGCTGTAAATGTGGCAGAAAGCTTAACCTAGTGTTATAAAATCAATCTGCTACATCTGACGCTATTGCTGTCTTTAATATAATGTAATTTCCCCAGGGGTCGCAATCTAATAGAACTAGTAACTAGAAGCTACTATAGTAACTATATAGTACATAGTAACTATAGATGACTATTTTTTTTTTCTTTTCAGTATAGTTATGGATAAAATATGATAATTCTAATGGTTTAATAAAAATAAATAGATTTTTGGAAATCACCAGGCAACCCCCCTTCATTGTCCCGCGACCCCTCGAGAGAACCACTGTCATACCGTACCGTATCACCAAGTGGAAACGGGCCATTATTGAAGTAACCAATCAATTAATTTGAATCTTTTTTACCCATACTTTTGTGTAGTATAGTGTGCCATGAAAAACTGAATAATCAACTATAATTATAAAAAATGTTGTTTAGCACACCAAATCTTCACATTTGAATGATTTCATAGGATAATCAGTATGCTAGTTGGTGTTGAATTCTGATTATCTAGTCTTATCCGGGGAGATCTTGCTAATGTCAATGTATGGTTTGAGGTGTTTAACTCGATAATCATATGAAGTATATTTGCAGAGTTTGGCAGCCACAAGGCAATAGTTTCTTGGTTCCAACAACCCAAAGTGCACACTTGTATATATGTTGTTTACAAATGCAGATACAAGTGTGTCTCTGTCCATGTGAAGCTGTTTGTGTTTCCTAGTATCATCTGCAGTGAACCATCTGGATGAATCAATACTGAGGGCCGAGAGTGTTTGCACACCGCTAAGAGTGATTTTTCACTTGAGTGGACAGTTTTCAAGTCCAGCTGCTGAAGTTAAAGGGAATATTTGGCGCAGAATGTTGTGCTGTGTATGTTGGGGTACGGTCAGGGACTTGTCAATGAAAATTGATTTTGGAGATTTGGGCAGGTGGTTGTGTGATAGGAGGTAAAATATTTGGACAAGCATTGCTGATTTTCAAACGTTTTTTTTTTTTTAGGTTGTGTTTACACTTTGCGCAGTGTTTTTAAATGTTAAAGCCAGCAAAAGACCCGAACTGCAGCATTTTTATTTTATTTATTTTTCATATTGTAACGTGGGTCTGATTTTTGTGTCCACAAAAGGGGTTTTATATAAATAGTAAGCATATTAAACACAAGTGTCTTCTTTAATGCCTCAAATAAATTTGTGAAAATTAAAGTCATTAAACGTAACAGATACATTTGTGTAAAAAATGAAATATTCTGCAAACAACTGCAATCCAAACCAGGATGGTGAATTTTTTTTAAATTTTAGACTGCAGCTTAAAGGGGTGGTCTAATGCTTTTTTTGATGCTTAATTAAAAGCAAAAATACCCACATGCACATGGTGGCACTGTTTTTTACACTCACTTGTTGCTTTAGTATATATTATATCCACATATACGGCTTGACATTAGCACCCGCCAACCCGCCAAATGCGGATAGATTTTAACTGTGGCGTGTTAGAGAGCCACTCGCACTAGACACTTTGGATGGTTGTAGTTCATTTTTAAATTGTAGTTTTCTTAAAAAGCAGAGTTTAGGGTCAGCGTGAGAGATGACAAAAATAACTGTGTTCGCGTGAGCAAAAGAAAGCCGATAAATACCGAATGAGAGGATAATCACGCCCGCAATGAGACACGGGCTATCTTCACTTTCTGTGATGAGGGCTGTTGCGCACAGTTTAAAAGTTCAAAAAGAAACGGTTCTCTTTGAAATGGACACAATCCCAATCCCAAATCTACCCCTTAGCCCTTCCCCTTGGTGTCTCAATTCTCTTTAGCTTGAAGGTGTAGGGCTAAGGGCAAGGGCTAAATACTTCTTCGAACAAAGATTTTTCAAGACGACACTCGAAACCAAGGGGTAAGAAAATTTCCCAGAATACACCAGCCACAATAGCAGGAACGCTGCTCCTGGATGTAAGGAGATCCACAAATTGATATATTTTTTTGTCATGATTACGAATTTTTACAACAAACAAGCACATGTTTTAATACGTTCATAAGGGCGTTTGTGTTTCACCATCATGCTTTAAAAAAAAGCCTAAAATAAATACAGCTGAATTTGCGCACCACAATCCATAATAAAATCTCCTGTATCACAACATTCTGACACTCGAAGACATTCGAATACCCTGTCAGTAATAGTGGCTGGCATAACAGTCTAGTGGCTGGGAATGGGCTTTTTGCAGTGTCTTCTATAATGTTAGTGTTCTTTCTGGTGTGTCTGCATAGATGAAATGGCCACTGTGTAAATGCAAATGGGCTGTGTAAATGGGTTGTGGATTTATTCCTTGGCAGTTTGTGGGTCCTTCACCGGGCCTTTTCCCCTTAGCAAAGAAACTTTCCATAGACGCCTGTTTCTTAGTCATTTTGCTGCTTGTGGGTTAAATTTGGGCGCTCAAGTGGCCGAGATGTAACCGAAAGCATATGGTCATTTTTCAAAATAAAAGACTTTTCAAAATAAAAGATTGTTCAGACTCAGATAATAAATAAAACAGAAGCAATTAATGATTTCTTGTGCGGCCCGGTACCAATTGATCCACGGAGTGGTACCGGAAAAATGGTGAGTGGCTAGTAATGTTGAAAAAACTACTAGTCACAGTGACAGGTGATTAAAAAAAGGTAATATCAAGCCACATATATTGAGGCAGCCTTCAAATCTGAAATGAAATACACTGTTTTCCACCAAGTCCACCCGGAGTGCCAAATTATAATTGGGTAAACTGGTAGTGGGTGGGTTATAGAGGCCAAACACAAAGACGGATGTTCCGACACGTAAATGCACATTTTTAAAAGGAGAATAACTAACTTTAGCTTTTTCAGACAAACAAGTTTGTTCACTTAGCATGTTTCTTAATCATCTGCAAATGCATAATGGTACATGTGTGCTTTAGATGTGTCTAGAAACGGCCATACAGCACCTTTAAATAAGTAAATCACAATACAATAAATACTACCATATTCCAATAAAACAGAAAGTTGTGAGATTTGATTTATGCTTGTTTGTTCCACCAGGACGGTGTTGAAGAACCATGACCTCCGCTCCAGACAGGAGCTCACCTCGCACCTGACAAACCAGTGGCCTTCACCTGGAGCTCTGGATGGCAATGCCGTGGCTCTCGATACGCTCCTGTACAGAAAACGCACAGGCCCATGGGAAGAGTATGTGCTTCATACATGCAACTTCACAACACAACTCATCTAATATTGGATTGCAGTCAAGTTTTTCATGGTCAGCGAATGATTCAGGAAGCCAAGGCTCTCTGGCTCTAGTTTTAGCTCGCGTCCGCAGCTCTCAAATCACATTACAGCACTGGCACACTTCCAAAAGCCATCGCTCTCATGTATTGATAATCTGCTGCAGAGGCTTATATTAAATGGGCTGATCGAATTGTAAACCAAACTTCAGTGCTGTTTCTCACTTAAATATACAAAGGGGTGTTATTTTGAACTTTATTTTTTGGTGTTAATTTTTGTTGGATTTTTATTATGAAAATTATGTCAAATACAGTTAAATCAGAGTTATTAGCCCCCCCACCCCCATCAGGAACCCCATCAGGATGAATTAAGCAATGTACAGAGACATCCTGAATGAAAACCTGCTTCAGACTGCTCTTGGCCTCAGACTGGGGTGATGGTTCATCTTCCAGCAGGACAATGACCCAAAACACACTGCCAAAATATCAATGGAGCGGCTTCACAACAACTCGGTGAATGTCCTTGAGTGGCCCAGCCAGAGCCCAGACCTAAATCCTATTGAGCATCTCAGGAGAGATCTGAAAGTGGCTGTACACCGTCGCAACAACTTCCAAAAATATTTTTTCGCATTGTCATTTTGGAGTATTATGTGTAAAACCTTGAGGAAATTAATAAATGTAATCCATTTTGGAATAAGGCTGTAACATAAAAAAAAATGTGGAAAAAGTTAAGCGCTATGAATACTTTCCAGATGCAGTGTAACTGATTTCTTTTTTTCTTTGCCATGATGACAGTACATAATATTTTTCAAGATAGTGTTATTCAGCTTAAAGTGACATTCAAAGGCTTAACTAGATTAATTAGGCAAGCTCGGGTAATTAGGCAAGTCGTTGTATTATAATGGTTTGTTCCGTTGACAATCAAAAGAAAATATTGCTAAAGGGGGCTGATTATGTTGACCTTAAAATAGCTTAAAAAAGTGAAAACTGCTTGAATTCTAGCCAAAATAAAGCATTTAAAAATTTACGGGAGGGCTAATCATTTTGATTATACAAATTTTTATTATAATCATTTATTTCAACAATTAATTATATTGCAGGCCTTCACATTAGGTCACGTGATAAAAATGAAAACTCAAAAACAAGAGTATTTTTTAATGCTGACTAATCATTTCAACTTTAGTAAATAAGCATAAACGCATATATATAATTTACATAATACTTTTCTTTAAAATTTTACTAATGGCATTACTACTTTACAACTTACTAACAGTGAATTGGGACTGATTTAAATATTTGTTTCTGTTTAAATTGGATAAAGTCATATATTTTTCAAAAATACATTTAAAAATTGCTAAAATTTGAACGAACAGTGACAAAACCTTTCTAAAGCATTTTTGATAATCAAAGTCATTTAATAATACATATATAAAGCCACGTCTAGTAATAAGTTGCAAAACATTTAAGCCAACATTTGCATTTTTAACAAGGATAATTATCAAAAGATTAATAAACACTGTACTTCATAAAAATGCATTTTTTTAAATTAATGATTGAATTAAGGTTAACTTTATTGTAAATTGTTATCATAATTTTTAACGTTAATGGGTTTTTTGTGTGTGTAGGAAGAGTTTCCCGAGTCTGGAGCAGCTTTCTGCAGATATGAGTCTCTCTCAGACATCTCTGGATCCTGTACAACTCAACACACACAGTCTGGACAGCAAAGCAGGACTTGCACACTGGCACAGAGAAGGTCTGTTGTGTGTGTGTGTGTGTGTGTGTGTGTGTGTGTGTGTGCGTGCGTGTGTGCGTGCGTGCGAGTCAACTATGATGACGTCACTGTCTGATAACGAGCTCTGTTATAGATGATGTCACTTCATTATGTCATTACACCACCTGAGGGAAGAGAACAGTATTCTCTCAGTATTGCTGTTTGGGTGAAACTCTTGAAAACACCCCACAAAACACTAGTTTAGGTAACAAATCATGATATTAACTACTGGCTTATTACATAGGATACGAACTCATCCCTAATCCTACCCAAAACCTAATACCATCTTCTACCTTACTAACTATTAATAAACAGCTAATGAGTAGTTTTATTAGTAGGATTGGTAGTGTTAGTTAATGGTTTGTTAATGCAGTGAATAGTGACCTAAACTAAAGTTCTACCAAAATATATTAAAACATTAATAAATTCGAAAGCAATTTAAATTATTTAACCTTTATTTTAATTATTGTAATGATTAATGTAGTTTGGACTGCAGTTTTGTCTAAGTGGAAAATCTGTAGATTCTCATTACTATCATTTTGAAAAGTAAAATTAGCATATTTAAATACAGTTATGTAATAATGTATAAATACAAATAATTTGTCATTTTTTAAAATGTAAATTTTTACAATTTTAATATAGTCTTTTAAAATGCACATTTTAGTGAACAAATTCCAGTACACGCATTAAAAAAGCCATGTGATTTTGTTGTAAGAGATCACATGATGATAAAAATGTGAATGGACAAACCAGCAGGCTGACCGCATTGTAAAATATCTTAATTGTTATTTCGGTCATTCTAAAATACCTTATAGAACTGTAATCGAGCCATAAAAGTTAGGCCTGATTGGGCCCGAGACCGACAGAATTGGGCCCGAGCTTAACAAGTATTTTGATTGACAGCTTTTCAAAAGCCTAAACCCGTTTACAGCCTGACATTATTTAAATGTGTACATGCACACAGCTCTTTTGCCTTTTTTAAAGAATGAGTTGTTTATGTGTTTTATCATAATTTATTCATAACAAACGTATAGGACACTTAGAAGTTGGAACAAAGAAATAAAATAAGTCCACTGTAACATCTCAGCACTCTAAATAGGCCTATATACACTTAGCCTCTAAATTGGCCAACACACCCATAAAAATAAATCTTTCCTAACAAATTGAATTAAATAAATTATAAATGATGACGGGTATTTTTCAAGAACGAAATTAAGATAACAGCTCTGCGGGATTTGTTTCGCCACTTCTCTTCACAATCCGGCCTTAAGGCGACGGTGAAGCTGAATATTAAAAGAATAATGGCAACAATAGCCTATATATTCTGACTATAATATGCATTTTTATTTAATATTTAGTTATAATTTGAAAATCCTTTACTCACCAAGATTAGGCTACATGTTTTTGAGGAGAAACATTATTGAATCCACTGTAGATGGTCCTGCGCTCAGGATAGTGTGTCCAGCAGCACTAAACACCCTTTCACAAATGCTGCTGCTAGCTGGGATGCATAGTACTGATCTGGCTAATTTTGCAAGTTTTGGGTGGGATTGTTTTTTCATCTCCCACCAGCCAAGAACATCCATGTCATTTTCCATGAAAGCGGTTTCAATGTAGCGAGTGACCTCGTCATTTCCCCTGTCAGCTTGCTGTACATTTTCCCACTCTGCAAAATTCTCTCGGTTTGACTTCTCCTTCGCACGGATGGGTTTTAATGTTGTAACAAATGATTGTTCATTAACCACACAAGCCGGAGCGCAAGAATGAGCCTGGCCCAACCCTATCTAAAATGATAGAAATTAAGTCTAAACCCATTGGGTTCCTTCAGGTTCGGGCAAACATCTTCAGCTCTAACGCCTTAACCATTTCAGTATTGGTGTTGTTACATTAATAATTACCTCCAGAATTGTCAAGAGCATCTGCACTCCGTGTGTCACGCCTTCAAACGCCACCACTCGCTTACTGCGTTTCGGCATTGTCTGCGGAGGCGCAAGTCATTTATTAAATAAAGATTCATGCAGCTTTTCCTACAGCCGCAAGCTCCGGTTTTATTTTTTGATATTTTGCACCAGCTAATCAGCAAGTGACGATTTTGTTCTCTTTGACTCATTGGGTGCTGCTTTATTTGCATGTCTTTAATGCAATATTGCAGTTTTGTGCATACATGTAATTCACATGTTTGTATTAGAACATACAGTGTGCCTGTAAACAGAAACTTGCGACGATTACCCCGCCTCTGAGTTCTTCTGATTGGTCCACTGGTTTGGAACTGACAGTGATGAGCAGCACTGTGTGTAAAATAGGGTTGGGCGATATACGAAATTTTCAGATCGCCATATCGTCCCCCTGTGAGATCGCGATACACGATACTATCACATGGGGGCACAGCAGTGTTACGTATAATACTTTTATTAATATATTTAACCATATCTAAACATATTTTTTAACCTTTTGGCTGTTTTTTAAAACTTATTTAATAACGTACTGTATTTGCATTACCTTTGATATGGATAAAAAATTCAAATCAATGCAAATCTGCAAATATGAACTCTTACAGCTAAATAGTTGCTGATACCAAAATGATATCAAACAAGACTCAATGCAACAGTGCGATTGGATAGGATTTGATGATGACTTCGGGTTCATGCCATTATCCTCGGCCCGCGGGACTGCCGCAAAATGGATATAATACATATGGATGAAAGCAAATGAAATTATATTTATCTAGGCACGGAAGAAACAAGGATGCATTACGGTCCTTTCAGACGGGAGGCGGATAGAGGACTTGCTCCCGCACATGATGTTTCTATGCGGTGAAGTTTTCCAATGCTTTGTTTAGTTAGCACGGTGCGGCTTCAGGTCTAATCAATCACAAAAGTAATCATGAACAGTGTCACATTTGTATTTGCTAAGATCTAAGGGTGCTTTCACACCTGTGAATCGATTCAGTTGTTCCGAAACAGAGATTACAAATGTTACATTGTTGCTCTTTGCTCTTGGAGCGGTTCGCTTTCACACTGCAAAGTTTCCAATCGGACCAAAAGAGATAAAACAAGTCACGTGCGAGTGAACTCTCCTCACATTGGTCAGAGTGTCAGGGTTTATTTTGCTGAGTCCCGCTCAGCTGTCAGGAGAGGTGGTGGTTTGGTGGTGATTGACAAGGTGTGTGAGCGCGCGACTTGTCTGAGGAGAGATGCGGTGGGGAGGGGTGAGAAGGGTGCGCGACGATGCCTATTTGAGGACCGGGAGGGAGACGCGAGATTACCGGGAGATCATCACTCGTTTGCGGGCATCCGGAGACTCGCGAAACTTCCCGCCCTACTCATAATTCTCTCTTCATATAGCCGTAAGCCTATTACATATCCATAAAACACTGTGATATAACCGCGCTCGGATCGGATCGCTTTCTCACTGCAATCGAACCGCTCTAGGGTTCGTTTCAATCGAGCCGAGACCACCTCATTTAAGCGATCTTGGAGCGATTACTTTGACGCGGAATAGAGCGCGATTGCCCTGTTCACATATGCCAATCGAACCGCGCTAACTGGGCAAACGAGACACGTTCCGAAACAAAAGTGTAGGTGTGAAAGCACCCTAACACAATGTTGCTCTTGGCATATGTGTTTACTGTTTTCTGATTAGAGTTTCATTATAGACATGGCTGCGGCGAGTCGGCAATAGCCTATTGTTCTAATATTAAATAGCCTATTTGACATGCAACTTAATGTAGGCTAGTTTAAATAAATAAATAAATAATATTTTAATAGTCTATATAAATAAATATAGGCCTAACATATTTTTCAATGAAATAAATAGGTTATTTTCTAAAAAATGCGCATGTCCGTGTTTATCATTGTATCGAATTAAACACAAATAAGACAAGTATGTATATTCTGTGTATTTGAAGGAGCTATCAATGCATGCACTGAAAAAAATAGGCTAAAAACCACCTTAAAACTTAAATAGGCTATTAATAACATATATAAAATATAAACTGCCCTTCAGTAAACTGTGTGAACTGCCCCTGCTTTTGTGGTCTGGTGTTACAAATTCCCTGCAAATGTTCCTCAGATGTTGTGTCTGCTGCAATGCTTTGTGTCCCTGTAATGGCATCAGGCTTGTGAAATGATATTAGCATTGTCTCCTCACTCTCCTACCCTGTGTTTCCGCAGGGAAAGAGGACACTCCATCTCTGAGGGGTTTGTGTGGATCTTTGACCTCAATGGCGAGTTACAAATCTCTGGCCAGTCTGAAGTCCAGCGAGTATCTGGCCAGTCCAACAACAGACATGACCAGCCCTGGACTGACCCCGTCCTGAGCACCAAGACTCAAGTATGGACATTTTACACACGCGCATACACACGGATGGAGAAACAAAAAGCTAGAGATGAGGCTGGTTTTACTTTCGTTTCAAGTGCAATTTCTTTCTCCTATGTGAATATTTGGTTGTGGAGGTCTAGAGCTACTGTTAGTGATTATTAAGTTATAATGAATGATGATGAATGACAATCTTGACTCAGGAGTGTTTGTGGGGAATTTGCCCAGCTCGAATGACTTGCTGTTTTTTTTTTTTGCAAAGGCCATAGATTTCTTGCTCCTGTATGTGAAATTTGTCCTGTGTGGAATTACAGATTTGAACCCCGTTAATCACTGACTGTCTTTTAGTGCCCTCAATGTGTCCTGGAAAATGATTCCTTCATTTTGTTTTGTTTATTGTTTTGGCTTGGCCCATTTAGTTTAGTTTATTTTTTTATTATTTTGATTTGGTTCATTTTGTTCTGTTAAATTTTTTTTTATTTGTTTTGTTTCATTTTGTTCCGAATTTGGTGCATTTTTGTTCATTTTGTTCTGATTTGTTTAGTTAAGTTTATTGTTTTGGTTTTGTCCGTATTTTTTATTTTATTGTTTTGGTTTGGTTCGTTTTTGTTTAGTTTTGTTTTATTTTTTATTGTTTTGTATTGTTCCGTTTTGTTTAGTTTTGTAACATTTAGTTTATTGTTTTGGTTTGGTCCTTTTTATTTTGTTTTGTTCTGTTTTTTGTTTTAGTTTTGTCCGATTTTGTTTAGTTTAGTTTTGTTCCGTTTTATTTATTTATTTATTTTTGTTTTGTTCCATTTGTTCTGTTTCATTTAGTTTTGGTTTTTTGTTTTGGTTTGGTCCGTTTTGTTCTGTTAATTGTTTTGATTTGTTACGTTTTAGTTTAGTTTTATTCTGTTTTTATTGTTTGTTTGTTTTTTTTGTTCTATTTTGTTCTGAATGGTTTTGTTCCATTTTATTTAGTTTTGTTACATTTAAGTTTATTGTTTTGGTTTGTTCCATTTTGTTTCATTTTGTTCCGTTCCGATTAGTTTTGTTCTGTTTTATTTTTTATTGTTTTGTTCCGTTTTGTTTTAATTTGTTCTGAATTGTTTTGTTACCTTTAGTTTATTGTTTTGGTTTGGTCCGTTTTGTTCTTTTTCATTCTTAAAATGTTTTTTTTTCTTTGTTCCAATTTGTTTTGTTCTGTTTAGTTTTTTTTTTTTATTTTGGTTTGATTTGGGACCCATCACCACACATTTTGGCGCCCTTAAAAAATACACTTTGATTCCGGCTAAACTTTACCCCTGTTTTTTAAAATGTTTTTTTATTTTATTTTTGTTTTTATATTTAGTTTAATTTTCGTTTATTTTAAGATTTGTGAGGACTTTTTATATTTTAATCCTTATATTAATTTCATAATTCATACTGATTGTTGTGTCTTATTTTGTCCCCTTAAAATAACATTTCAACCTCTGCTAAATCATGATTGGTCTTAAATGCCCTTTGTTCTGGAAAATGATGATTTATAAACATTCAAACACATAGCATATCACAAACTAAACTGTCACAGATATATACGAAGTTTATACGAATTTTTAATCCACATTTCATTATAAATTATATCAATTATAGTGAATAATGTAATCACTTAAAAAACTAGAATCACCATGGCATCTAAAACCGTTAACTATTTTCTTTACACACACTGCAAAACACTATCATTGGCTGTGATATTTCAGTGAGGGGGAAATATTTAGGACATGACCCCTTTTTAATTTATTAGGAATCCTTTGGATTGTGAGATTGTAAAAAACGGAGCCCTATCAATATGAATTGGTCTAATTGCGTCAAAGAAGCGTGTTCAACAACAAATATTGCTTTGTTTTCTTGCCTTTACTCTGAATGTTAATATATTTTTTCAGTCTTTGAGATTCACTCTGTTCTCTTACATATTCATGAGTTCTGTGATTAACATTCTCATCTAGCACTCAACATCACATTTTTCTCATCATCACTCATAGATAGTCGCTGTTGTGCAATGGTGCCATCTATTGTCAGGCATTTGTAAAATAATTAAGAATAATGTGGACGATAAATAATATGCTCTATATTAGATTTGGGGTAAAGAAATGTATTTATAACCAAAAATAAAGGATTTTTATAGATGTGGTTTATCCAGAAGTGACAAAATTGCTGTTGATTGACTCACTGTACAGACCATCAAAGTTCTTTTTCTTCAATACAACATTAGAGATTTTTAGCTGTGGTCATAAAATGCAAGGTACCAGGCAAAAGAAAGGACCATTTGCAGATTCTGTGGATTAAATTTGGTAAATAAGTTTTTTTGTTTTTTGCACAGAGTAAAGGTTTCTCTTTATAATACATTCAGGTATTATCAGGAGCAACTGGTCTTAATTTTATTTTGCCTGTTTATGTTTTTATGTCTCTCAATATATCCGTTGACTTGCATTTTGAGTCACAAAGGGCCACAGTTTCAGCAAAACTCTTCTTGAATGCTTTACTGAAGAAAAAGTTTACCAACATATTTGCTGACCTGAGTAAATCTGCAGTAAATTGTCATTTTTGTGTGAACAGAAATTGCCGGTATTGATTTATTATTATTTTTTTTTAAAGACAACACAAATAATCCAGCCAAAAATTCCTTCTTATTTCAGTGTACAGTGAATGCTGTGATTATTCTACCTCTAGAGCGAATCAAACTTGTTTGTTTGTTTGTTTGTTTGTTTGTTGCGAAATTTAACTTTATAATGAAGAGGACTTTAGGCCAGTGATGTTCATTGAGATGAACATAAATATTATGTATTGACTTGTAAAGCCACTGTATAAATGTCTGTTCATCTGCTACAGCAATATAATGTCTTTCAATTAGCTCTTTTTTTTAAATACATCCCCACTCCCCCTCAAAAAGTTTTTGTTCTGTTTAATGTAAAAGAAAACATTTAACCACTAATATCCATAGTAGGAAAAACAAAATACTATAGAAGTCAATGGTTACCAATTTTCAACATTCTTTAAAATATCTTCTTTTATATTCAAACCATATTAGGAAAAACAAAATATTAAAGATGTCAATGGTTACCCAATGGTTACTGGTTTCCAACATTCTTCAAAATATCTTCATTTGTATTCATATCATAGTAAAAAAAACAAAATACCATAGAAGTCAATTGTTACCAATTTTAAACATTCTTTAAAATATATTTTTTATATACAAACCATATTAGGAAAAACAAAATATTAAAGATGTCAATGGTTACCCAATGGTTTCCAACATTCTTCAAAATATCTTCTTTTACACTAAAACCATAGTAGGAAAAACTAAATACTAAATATATCAATGGTTACCGGTTTCCAACATTCTATCTTTTACTGTCATAAACATAGTAGGAAAAACAAAATAGAAATAAAAATAAAACAAAAAATATAGATGTTTGCCCAATGGTTTCCAACATTTTTCAAAATATCTTCTTTCATATTCATACCGTGGTAGGAAAAAAATACTATAAAAGTCAATGGTTACCAGTTTACAACATTCCTTAAAATATCTTCTCTTATATTTATACCATAGTAGAAAAAAAAAAATACTTTAGCAGCCAATAGTTACCAATTTCCAACATTCCTCAAAATATCTTTTATGTTCATATCATAGAAAGGAAAAAAATACTATGGAAGTCAATGGTTACCAGTTTCCAGCATTCCTCAAAATATTTTCTCTTATATTCATACCATAGTAGAAAAAAACAAAATACTATAAAAGTCAATTGTTACCGGTTTCCAATGTTCTTCAAAATATCTTCTCTTATATTCATACCATAGTAGGAAAGAAATGCTATGGACTTCAATGGTTACCAATTTCCAACATTCTTCAAGATATCTTTTATATTCATACCATAGAAGAAAAAAATACCATGGAAGTCAATGGTTACCAACTTCCAACATTCTTTAAAATGTCTTCTTATGTTCTTACCATAGTAGGGAAAACAAAATACTGTAGATGGCAATAGTTACCAATTTGCAACATTCTTCAAAATATCTTCTTTTACATTCAACTGAACAAAACTATGAAATTGTTTAGAACACGTCAAGTATGAATAAATGAAGACAGAATTGTAACTTTTGGCAGCATCTCTTTATTCAGATGCTCAATCAGCTTATGATAATTAATGTATTTGATGGTTTGTTTTTAATTAATTGGCTGCTCTATAATCTGAAGCAACCTATTTGTTTATTAAATTCATTATTAATTGGTAAAGTTGTGTTAAACAGTCAAAGAATCACTTCTAATACTTTGATCATCAATTGCTTATTAAGAGGCATGCTAAGCCACCAGTTGTATATGAAATTGACGGAACGTATTAAGCTCATTAGCATCGGCACACTACAGAAATCTTTGGGAAACACGTATGCAGAATTCCCTTCATTTGCACTCATTTCAAATAGACTTTTTGGCTCGTATTTTGCCTTGCTGAACATCCATAATCTTAGTGGTAAAGAATGTCTTGTCCGCCTGTTCGTGACTTCATTTCTGTGCCATCTGTGACATGTGAACAGCATGTTTTACATTGTTCAACGCCAGTATGTCTGTGTGTCAGGTTTTTTCACAGCCCTATTATTTTATAATGTGCAATTAAAACTACTGAATGTGCAGTGGAATGACCGAAATGCATTGCAGTACCTGAGGCACAGTCACACCAAGGACGAGAACTAAAAAAAATCCATATAAATTATAGCAGATGAATAGGTCACACTAACAGCACATATTAAAGGTAAACCCTCACTGTCCTTTAGTGCCCTCACTGTGTCCTGGAAAACGATTCCCTTGAATTTTTTGTTTTGTTTATTGTTTTGGTTTGGTCCGTTTTGTTTAGTTTAGTTTTTTATTTTTTGTTTTGTTTTGGTCGGCTTTGTTTAGTTTATTGTTTTGGTTTCGTCTATATTTTTTTAGTTCTGTTTTGTTATTTATTGTTTTGTTTTGGTCTGTTCTGTTTTTTTTTTTTTTTTCTGTTTAGTTTAAATTTGTTCTGTTTAGTTTATTGTTTTGGTTTGGTCGGCTTTGTTCTTATTTTTTATTGTTTAGTTTTGTTCCATTTAGTTTTGCTGTTTATTGTTTTGGTTTCATTCATATTTTTAATATCTGTTATTTTTTAATGTTTTGTTTTGGTTCATTTTGTTTCGATTTGTTTTTTATTTCTTTGTTTCATGTTGTTCCATATTGTTTTGTTCCGTTTAGTTTAGATTTGTTACGTTTAGTTTATTGTTTTGGATTGGTCTGTTTTGTTCTGTTTTATTGTTTTGTTTAGTTCTGTTTTATTTTTTAGTTTCGTTTTGTCTAATTTTGTTCTGAATTTGGTCAGTTTAGTTTATTGTATTGGTTTCATCTGTATTTTGTAATTCCGTTTTATTTATTGTTTTGTTTTGGTCCGTTTTGTTCTGTTTTATTTTTTATTGTTTTGTTTTGCTTAGTTTTTTTATGTTGTTTTGTTTCGTTTCGTTTAAATTTGTTACGTTTAGTTTATTGTTTTGGTTTGGTCGGATTTGTTCTTATTTTTTATTGTTTAGTTTTGTTCCATTTTGTTTAGTTTATTGTTTTGGTTTTATTCATATTTTTTTATATGTGTTTTTTTATTGTTGTGTTTTGGTCCATTTTGTTCCGATTTGTTTTTTTATTCCTTTGTTTAATTTAGATCCAAATTGTTTTGTTCTGTTTAGTTTAGAATTGTTACATTTTAGTTTATTGTTTTGGTTTGGTCTGTTTTGTTCTGTTTTATTGTTTTGTTTTGTTTAGTTCTGTTTTATTTTTTATTGTTTAATTTTGTTTCCTTTTGTATCATTTTGTTCTGTTTAGTTTTGTTCGTTTTGTTTATTGTTTTGGTTTGGTCTGTTTCCACATATTAAAGGTAATTTATGTCAAGACTTTTTTTTGCTCAGCTGATAAACAACATCTGCAGGGCACGTTTAATAAACAGAATGAAACCATTGGAATAACTCTTGGAATGCTTTTATTCCCAGCAAATGAATAAGACAATTGTCAGCCAATCAGAATCCTTCCTGCTATAATTAGCTCACTAATTTAAATGCAGCCAATCAATCCGTCCTGCTTTAAAGAGCTCAAACATTTACATGCACAACAAACAGGACATTTGGACAACAATATGTTCTTGGTTTTTGGTGTGAATGGATCTCTATGCTTTGATTTCAAGTAAAGTGCGAATCTATTTAAAACACTACAGAAATGTCGCCTTTTTTACAGACATTTGTGAATGTATTTCTCTATCGTTTCCTTGATGTTCTGTTGGACAGTGACAGGAATTAAAGGTATGAGGATAATTAGGCCGCACTGAGATGAATATCATATATTCATTATAATTTAGCCTCAATATGTTTTAAGAGTTCACCTAATGTTATCATGTATGATCATGTTTTGTTTTTTCAATAAATTAAAACGTTAATAAAAGCTTGGCTGAATGACTCCGTTTTGTCTGGAATACTTTGCGAAATAAATAATTATGATGTTACTAACACTGGGCCAGCAACAGGCAAAAATTATTTAGCAAACAGGGCAATTCTAAAATGGTGCAGATAAGTGTGGAAATGTTTGCGGATGATTTGCCAACAATATGCAATTTAAAGAAGAGAGACATAATATATCATTAACATGTGGAGTAACGTAAGAACCACAGCACAAATTAGCATAGTGGCAAATATGCAGAGCTATTCCTCATAACGTGCGGGCTTATGGTTAGGGAGTTGGATTTAAAGAGCCCCTATTATACATTAAAAAGGGTCATATTTTGGCCTCAACAACAGTCTGATATGATGCAGTGGTGTTGCTTTTTTAAATATATGCTCATATTTGCTATATTTGCATGAGCACATCAAGTTCAGCTAGAGAAAGAAATGCTGATCTCATTTTTAAGATGTTGCCATGGTCACTCGTATTATCTGCGCTCCATTGATAATGTTTTTTATAGTCATTGTATGCGCACTTAACTCTCAGTATGTCTACTTAAAGTTGATTGACCTAACTCAGATGAGTTTTCGGTTTCAGAACAACTGAAGAGTTTTTAATCTCTCGGTAAATCAACTCAAGAGTTCAAGTTTAAACTCCAAGTTGGTTGAACCTCCTTACTGAAACAGACCCCTGGAGTCATAATAAATCTTATTTCTTATAGTTTATTTCTTGCAGTATTTAATAAAAAAAATGAATAAATAAATTTAAGGTCAGTGTTATTAGCCTCCTTAACAAATAATTAGTGTATATTTTTTGATTGTCTACACAACAAACCAGTTATACAATCACTTGACTAATTATTCTAACTTCCTTAGTTAACATAACCCAGTTAAGTGTTTTAATTACACTTTAATGTGAATACAACTATCTTGCAAAAAGACAAAGAAGTAGTTAGAAATTAGTTAAACTATTATGTATAAAAACGTGTTGTAAATAAATCATGTGTTGAAGATTTGTGATGTCACGACTGAAAACAAAAATGAATGAAGGCACAACTAAACGAGCTGAATATTACTTTGACATGAGCGTGACTGAAAACGAAATTGATCAATGTTACATCTATTTTCCAGCATTGCCGACAAGTAAATTCAAGGCTGCATTTCTTAACGTAAAACTAACGTAATAATAGCCTGTACATAGCCAAGGACTTAATTTATTAAAAGTTTTAAAATTGCATTTTTATTCCTAAACACACTTTTATTGTGACACAAAAATAGATTTACAGATTTACAGGGGCCAGAAGACACCTCCCCATTCATGTTGTCCCAACACAAATTAATCAAGTTGGTAACACTTTAAAATAAGGTTCATTAGTTAATGCGTTTACTAACATGAACTAATCATGAACTACACTTGTACTGCATTTATTAATCATTGAACATTTACTAATACAAACTTTACTAATTTACATTTTTAATTTAATTTAATTATTTTTAATGTAATTTTTAATTGTTAATTTAATTAACATTTACTAATCCAAACTCATGCTTGTTAACATTAGTTAATGCACCGTGAGTTAACATGAACTAACAATGAACAACTATATTTTCATTAACTGTTAACTAACATGAACAAATACTGTAGTAGATGTATTGTTCATTGTTTGTTCATGTTAGTAAATGCATTAAGTAACATTAGCTAATGAACCTTATTGTAAAGTGTGACCAGTTAACTTAATACTTTTAGCATATTTATGTGGATTGAACATAAAAAGATTAAGTTGTCCCAATGAAATCTCAAGAATTTAAGCTTATTAAATAAGCTTATTTTAAATAAGTTTATTGAGCAAGTTTTTTGAGTGTGTTAGTAAATACGTTAACTAACGAAACCTTATTGTGTAGTGTGACCAAGACGTTTTTCTATTCAAATGAATTGTAATTTGAACAATGCCTGTGCATACTAATCTAAAGAAACTGGAGACAATATTGTGCATTTGTCTGAATTAAGAAACTGAGATGATGAGGTTTCAAAAAATTCATTATTGAATCAATTTGAAAAAAAAAACGAACTGAATTACACACCGTGAAATTCTTTAAAAGCGCTGTGGATATTCAGATTAATATTCAGACACTAATCAGCAATTAAAAAACAGTTGCATACAGAACAATTCAAATAGTCTGATTATTCAACCTGGCCTTCACTCACAACAGCTTCAGTCGTTTTGGCACCATTCACACACACATTGGCATTGGTTTCAACACACACCTACAAAAGGCAGGACTGAAACAATACTAAGACGCTTAAACAACAAATTAAAACACCGAATAAAATAAATCACAGTGAACGCGATGCAAATAATTTGGCATCACCTTAATATCTGTTCATATCATAGGCTTTAAGTTTCTTCAGCTCATTTAAATCAATAAATAAATATCAAAATACAAATATTAAATTGTAATCTGAATGATCCGGGAGGAACGTGCCCCTATTTATAAATTTACAGGAGAAGGTACATTGTTTTATTCACAGCAAATCTATAATCTCTGCTTTTAGATAGGCAGCAACATATAATACATGATGGAAAAAGGATTGTGTAGTAATTTATCGGCATGTTCGTGATCGAGTGTTAGTGCTTTTCTGTGTGAGAAATGATGTGCTGGGACGCAGTTGCTTGACCCTCTTTCTGATGGTTGTATTTGCGGAAAAAAGCTTTCCCAAACTCATATGTGCTGATCATTATAGCACACGCAGGAGCCACTTTAATCAGCCTCGGCATGAAACCTGGAGAACAGAAAACGTGAGCTGTGCTGTTGAGACATCTAGTGGTGGTGCAGTAATATACAACACAAGCATTTTGAATGGTCACATTTATATATGATAGAACAGTGGTTCTCAAACTTTTTTGATCAAGTAAAATCATCCAAAAATGATCTCGTCCTTCTAATTTTTTTTTCTCAAAACATCATTAGATATTAATTTACCATTATTAAATAAATCATTTAAAGTACCTATACCACATCTAAGCCAATGACCCCAAAGTAAGGGCTTTTTTCCAATTTTGAAAAAGTTATTATTCCATATTGAGGAGTAGTATTGAGATAAGTGAGCGATTTGGCACCTCTTATGAGCCATTTTCCAGACTTCCTTAGAACGAAGCAATATTGGGTTGGATTGATCCTTTAAGCTTCCATCTGTAATTTGTGATAAAGCTTCTAATGGTCGAAAGGGGGAGGCGAGTTGCCTTTCTATTAATATCCACACATATTCTTATTGAATTACAACTTGTTTACATTATGGGAGGTTTTTTTTTTATAAGTTGTTTACATTTTAAGACTTTTTATTTAAAAAACAAAAACGGTTTTATCTACAAAGTTAGCTTGGCTCTATAAGGTTCTTTCTGTGAGCCAATCAGCATTTTCAATGCACGCACGAGGACCAATCAGGATCAGCTTTCTTTGTCATTTCACCAAACTGATCCACTGACAGCGGGAAAGTCCAGAAAGATAAAAATCACTAGGGATGGCTGACGTGAAACTGACGTTTCGACACAGTGTCGAGATCCCGAAGCGCAAGTGTTTCGAAACACTGTACCGAAGCATGATCCGAAACACCCAGGTCATGTGACTAAAGTGTTTCGAAACACTTGGTCACGTGACAAAAGCGATTCAAAGCATCGATCATTTCAGAGGCGTTTCAAGACCCGGAGAATCTGCATTTCACTGGCATGATCTTTAATAAGTCTCCGTCTTGTACGGGCTAGTGGACCGTGCGTGTGCACTATGGTACTGTATTTCAAATTTTTTTTGGGTTCGAATCTCGACTATTACAAATACTCCAAAATCATGATTTTATGTATTTTAATCATGTTACTGTTTTATGGTGTAGCCTAGATAGGATACAGCTGCGGATACACCATCAATTTAGCATCATTTTTGTAACACTGTAAAACAATAATTCATATTTTTACAGTACTGTGATGGGTTTAGGTTTTGGATAGACGTTAATAAAATACAATGGGAAATTTAATTAATAATATAAATAATTATTGTTAACTTCTGGCCACAACTGTATCTGATCTAGTAACAAGCCTGTTATATGAACAAAATACAAATTTATTTACAAATGTTTATTCGTATGTCAGAGCAATGTTGAAACAAAACGATACAATAACAAAGCATTACCAACTGGTAGTAAAGCATTTCAACACACTTGTGACAGTCTGGATTCGAACCCATTATTCCCGCATGATAGTCACGTACTCTAACCACTCGACTAAACCATTTGATGATTCAAGGCTATAAAGTGGGGTTTGATACCTCAATTTGCTCAACTGTTCTTTGCTGAAGCTGTTTCAGTGTAATACAGATAAAATGACCACTAGGTGTCACCGTAGAGTGGTGTTTCGAAGCTTCGACACATTTGCTTCGATAGTTTCAGTGTTTCACGAAGCCTCGCTTTGCCCACCACTAAAAATCACACAAAAATCAGAGCCGACTAAATAATGAACCACACAAAATTGAGACGTGTGTAAATGTGATGATTTCGAGGCATTTTTTGACATTGAGATGAAATGTTACATTTTACATTGTTGAAAAAGAAAAAGTGGCACGCACTGCAGAGCCACTTGGGCAGAGCTGAGCTCCAGCAAGGGGGAGCTTGAGCTCCAGCTCCTCCTTCCTTCCTTCCTTGCAGTGATGTCACTGGGGGTTGGGGTTAGGGGAGGGTATACACATTAAAACAGCTTATAGGAGGAGGAGTTGGAGTTCAAGCTACCTCTCATTGGAGCCCAAGTAGCTCTTCAGCAAGCAGTATCTCAAAAGAAACGAATATTAAAAAAGTCTATATTAAACGTGAAATATTTGTATTTGTGAATAAATAGTAAGTGAAACATTTTTCAGAGTTTATTAAACTCATTTGCTCATTGTCTGTTTTATCTTAAATTCTTTAAATTTAATATTAAGCCTTAAAGGGAAAATACTTTATTTAATTTATGGGGCATATAATTCAATAAATATCAATATTAAAAAAACTCAATAATTCATATTAAGAATAAAATTTTATAAATAAACATATTAATTACATAAAATTACCATCTGCACAAAATATTTAGCCCAGCCTTGTGTGTTTAATTTGAACAAGAACAAATGTTCATCCTAAAACATGAAATAAATGTTATAGAAAGCAAAAATGTTGCTTTCATAAGCATCAACATATTGTTACAACAACAATTTATATATATTTTTGATTGTATTTCTTGAAAAGTAATGCTTCAATGAATGATCTGCCAGATAGAACCTTATAATTCCAAGTGGAAAAAGACTTTTAAGAATGAGAAGGTTCTGTCTGCATTTACAGTGGTTTGTTTACTCCAATTTGCAAATGTAAGAGAACTTTGATAATTTACATTTAGAGTACATTAAGGGTCTCTGTCATGTTAAGACATGAAAGAGAACTGTTACTCACATAATGTTTACATTTACATTTACATTTAGTCATTTAGCAGACGCTTTTATCCAAAGCGACTTACAAATGAGGACAAGGAAGCAATTTACACAACTAAGAGCAACAATGAATAAGTGCTATAGGCAAGTTTCAGGTCTGTAAAGTCTAAGAAGGGAAGTATTAGTAGTATTTTTTTTTTTTTTGTGTACAGTTAGTGTGATATTCAAAGAGGCAATTGCAGATTAGGAAGTGAAGTGGAGACTAAATAGTTGAGTTTTTAGTCGTTTCTTGAAAGTAGCGAGTGACTCTGCTGTTCTGATGCAGTTAGGGAGTTCACTCCACCAACTGGGCAGATTGAGCGTGAGCGTTCGCGAAAGTGATTTCTTCCCTCTTTGGGATGGAACCACGAGGCGACGTTCATTCACAGAAAGCAAGTTTCTGGAGGGCACATAGATCTGCAGAAGTGAGAGCAGATAAGAAGGAGGAAGGCCAGAGGTCACTTTGTAGGCAAACATCAGAGCTTTGAATTTGATGCGAGCAGCAACTGGCAGCCAGTGCAAACCGACTAGCAGCGGAGTGACATGTGCTCGTTTAGGTTCATTGAAGACTGTTTGCTATATGTTTGCTATATGCAATGCAAAAACTTGGAAGCTCAAAATCATTTAGAATGCAAATAGAACCAAGGTGACGATATAGTGGCCTGTTTATCAACACCTGGAAATGTTGCCTGGACCTCATAAATATAGGCTATATGTCATCAATCTCATCATATTCATATATAAAATTTTTTTTGATACTTTTTAAAATATATGTAGCATGTACATATGACATATTTGATTCTTCCATGTACCAGTAGAAGGAAGCCTACGGTACCACTAGTGGCACACGTACCACAGTTTGAGAACCACTGTTATAGACCATTTCAGTGTGGTCATGTCATAGGCCCATAAACATTTCCTGCTTCTTATTAAACTACTTCATATCTGTAACAAGACGCAATTCAATCATAACTTTATGTTCAAACAGCTATCAGAACATTATTTGTTAATATGTGGACCTTTTTGTATTCTTGTAAGCAATAGAAATAAAAAATGTAAAACAGGAAATATGTCGGTACCATTGTTATTGTTTACATCCCTCAAATTGGTCAATAAATCCATTTACCTGCAAAGAGTCCTGATACTCCATTTTCAGCCACTATCCTTTTCATCACACTGTATGTGCTGGATGAGACTTGCGTGGACACTAAACAGACATTACTGCATATTAATGACTTGTTAATGATTTCATTATGGGTCAAAAACAAAAAGTGGTATTCGGACATCAAAACTAAATTATAATGTAATTTATACAGTTGAAGTCAAAATGATTAGCCCTCATGTGACTTTTGTTTTCTTTTTCAAATATTTACCAAATCATGTTAAATAGCAAAGGATTTTACACAGTATTTCCTATAATATTTTTCCTTCTGGAGAAAGTTTTATTTCTTATTTTATATTTAAGCTAGAATAAAAACAGTTGTTTTTTTTTAAATAATAACTTTAAGGTCAATCGCTGTGATCATTTCAGAGGCTGTATCCTGTGATAAATGCATTCGAAGTGCAAGATTCATTGCGCACTGATAACGGCAGGATGTTTTTAAAAGAAAACTTCCGTTTAAATGTATGAATTAGGTTTTATTTGACTTTGATATCTAAACACATGTTAAAAAACAAAAAGAGTATGACACGTCTAACTAAAGAGTGATTTTATAGACTGTTTACAGTTTTATGTGTACATGTATGGATCAAAGGAAATCTATTTCTAGCTTTCGTAAACCTTGTTTTGCCTTTAGATCGCTTGAAACAAGTTTTAAAATCACTTTGAAAAAAAAAATTACAAATTTCACTACTGTTTATTAACAGCAGACTGGTGATGAGATCTGTCCTCTGTTGGGCTAGATCATCTCGTTTCAAAATGCTCGGTTCGGCCTGTGTGGACTTCGAAAAACACATCTTTGAAGTCTGCATCCTTCGGAGGATGCAACCTCTGAAATGAGACACAGCTAATATTATTAGCCCCTTTAGGCAATATTTTTTTACGATTGTCTACAGAACAAACCATCGTTATACAATGACTTGCCTAATTCATTCATTTTCTTGTCGGCTTAGTCCCTTTATTAATCCGGGGTTGCCACAGCGGAATGAACCGCCAACTTATCCAGCAAGTTTTTACGCAGCGGATACCCTTCCAGCCGCAACCCATCTCTGGAAAACATCCTCATTCACACACTATGGACAATTTAGTCTACCCAATTCACCTGTACCACATGTCTTTAGACTGTGGAGGAAACCCACGCGAAGGCAGGGAGAACATGCAAACTCCACACAGAAACGCCAACTGAGCCTAGGTTCGAACCAGCGACCTTCTTGCTGTGAGGCGACAGCACTACCTACTGCGCCACTGCCTCGCCCGACTTGCCTAATTAACCTTTTTTTAATGTCACTTTAAGCTGAATACTAGCATCTAGCAATGTACTGGACGGGCTAATAATTCTGACGTATTAGCAAGTTTATTTAATTTTTTCTTCTCTCTCTTTTTAGTCTAAGCAAAAAATAATATACTTTTACCATGATTTACAGAAGACCCAATTAAATGTCACTCAGTAGTTTATGATATATAGCCAAAAGGCATATTAATGAGATAAAATATCTGATGACATTTATGGATAATAGTGCATTTAAATAAACTCATTTTCAATTGAAATGATTATACTTGGCCACAATAGCACATTGTCCATTTGTCATGAAGTTTTTAATCATTTAAAGTACAATAAAATGTAATGTGATCACTTCGTTAATATATACATTTTATTTAGTAAAAAATAATATATACATAATTAATATATACATATTTAAGTACATAAATAACCAAAAATCAATGTTACGCTGACACAATTATGTTTTACGCCTATATTTTAGCATTGTATTTTTAGGTTATTTGAAAAATTGGAATAGTTTGTGAAAAAAAAAAAACTTAAAAAAAAAAACCAATTGAACATAATTTTTTCAATACTCACACTTCATGGTCTGCAGTTCACCCATTTCTACTTGTCGTTTTGTTTTAACCACATCAAACGGCAGTGTGATGATCGACGCGATCTGAAACATGAAAAATATATAGCAAATCTGACAAATCAAGACACATTTTCATAGACACACCATGCACATAAGATGTAAACAAACACATACTTTATCCACTGTTTATAAAACAAATTGGGCTCATAAATGGTTAAAGAGTTCCCAGAAATAAAAACTCTACCTACTCACCCTCAATTTTTTAAAACATGTATAAGAAGATATTTTGAGGAATGTCGGAAACCACAAAGTTATCATACTATGGAAGTCAAAGTCTACTGTATACAGCCTGGTTAATTCCCAACACTCCTCAAAATACCTTTTTTTGTGTCTTTTTCTTGTATAGGTTTGGAAAAGCTTCAGGGTGAGTGCATGATGGCAGAATGTTAACATTTGGGTGAACTATCCCTTAAGGATGTGATGTAGGTGCAGATGTAGATGTCGGACTCACTGATCCAGACAGAGCTCCAGCTGTGAATGTGATGGCAACAGTCGGTTCGCTACAGCTGTAGCGTTTACAGAGCCACCATTTGCCCTTCTCATAGTTAAACCAGTACATAGCTGAGGACAAACACACAAAGTCAGATAATTGATATTAGGTAATAACAATAAACATGACACATGTATCATATAAAGACGTGCAGGACTCTTTTAAACAGGGTTTCCACTTAAAGCTAAATGTGAAATTCCCTGACTATGACAGATTGAACTGACGTCTAATAAAGGGTAAAAGCTGGCTGCTGCTGTTGTGCTTTGAATAAAATTAAAATGGTTATAGCTTGGATATTATTTTGCATGACTTTTATTAGCTACTATGAGAACAGCAATAGATATGAATGACCTTTTTTAAAAATCTGTTTATGTTTTATATTTAGATTTCCTGTCGTCTACTTTTTACACCCAGTTTTTGAAGTGGTCATGTTGAAGCCAATGCTCTTAACATTTCTATTATCCTAGCACGGACAAAAACTAATTCACTGACTTTCAATGTCTGGAATAGACTTGAATAAACCCCGTTAAAATGTCGCTCTTCTGTGGTATGGTTAATATTATTATAGTGTTTAAAGTTTTAGAGTTATTATTTTTGAAAGAAGTCTCTTAAAGAAACCAAAATTTCATTTAAGTAAAAATTCAGCAAAAAGAAAAAAAAACTAATATTGTGAAATATTTTTACATTTCAAATATGATAAAACCCTGATTTAAACAACAGAATTTATTTAGAATATAAATCCTATTATAAATATTGTATTATTGTTATATATTATATAATACATTTAATACATTTAGTGTTAAAATTAATCACATCCTGAATAAAAGATTGTTTTGACGTA
The DNA here is from genome assembly GCF_052040795.2 of Danio rerio. Lineage (NCBI taxonomy): Eukaryota > Metazoa > Chordata > Actinopteri > Cypriniformes > Danionidae > Danio > Danio rerio. The sequence continues at coordinate 48,883,799 of NC_141036.1, forward strand.
ATGTATGCGTGTGTGCTGTGCATATTTATGCATGTAAAAAAAAATGCACGCATAGATTTGAGAAAATGTTTGTTTTGATATATGTAACATACATGTATATGATGCAAATTATAGAGTGCTCAGCATAATCTTTCTTTTAAATTAATATTTTTTGGAGCTTATCTAACAAAATAACTTATGAAAACACCCAAAAACTAGAACACCCAAATTTATGTTGTTATGGATAAAATATTTTAATATATATATTAAAAAATATATATTTTAAAATATATTTTTAATATGGGGTATATACAATTATGCTGACCACTGTATATCAGTGTAAATATCTAAAGTATGTAACAAAATAGTTTTGTATACTTTTGTTTATATCACATATAAATCATAAATAATTGTAACGCACACACATACAGTGTTCATTCATTCATTTTCTTATTGGCTTAGTCCCTTTATTAATCCGGGGTTGCCACAGCGGAATGAACCGCCAACTTATCCAGCAAGTTTTTACGCAGCGGATGCCCTTCCAGCCGCAACCCATCTCTGGGAAACACATACAGTGTATTATGTCAAAACATATTTGTTTTTTTGGATGCGATTAATTGCCATTAATCTTTGCCCAGCACTAATTGTATAACTTTCTTCACTCATGTACATTTATTTGGAATGCCAGAAGACAATGCTACCAAACCATTACTTGCATTATAGCAATTAGCTGAAGTGCCTTTGTTCTTCAATTATGCACACTGTCAGTAGATCATCTTCAGAAATTTCCTCTATCATCAGTGCTTTTTGTGGATTAAAGTTAAATCTGCGTTTTAGCAAATCTAGCATGTAGTATCTTGTGCTTCAAAGGAGCAAGTCAATAGCTGTTTCCATCCAAAGATGCCAATTAAATTTATGCGCAAAACTGGGATATCGCATAAAACATTTACGAATAAAGCAAATATGCAAAAGAAAAATGTAATTTTCTGTGGCTAAGGGAATGGGCAAAACAACATTTCAGATGTTTAACGACTTTGGGATGAGACGTTTAACCGAGATTCCAACTGTGAGGTCGTAAAAAAAATCTTTCGAAGGATGTCCTTTGAAAAAGAGTATGGGTTTGCCCACTGGCCTCTGTCCATCATGGCCTCCTAACCATCCCCATATCATAATTGGCTTCATCACTCTGTCTCCTCTCCACCAATCAGCTGGTGTGGGATGTGCTGTCTGGTGCAACATGGCTGCTATCGCATCATCCAGGTGGATGCTGCACACAGGTGGTGGATGAGGAGACTCCCCACATTGTGTAAAGCGCTTTGAGTGTCTAGAAAAGCGCTATATAAATGTAACGAATTATTTATTATTAACATCAACACCATCCCATCACACCGATTTTGTTATCACGTGATCACTTACAGATTTCTAACAAAACCACTTGCACGTACTGTAATTTATTCGGCAAATGTATTTTCATCGTAGTTCATGCACGTTTTTTTTCTTATCAAGTAAAAGTTTGGTTTACTTCAATCGCATTTTCAAAACTCTCTTGGTGTTTTTATCAAGCATTTTCTATGTAATATTCCATGAATAGGTGGATGCAAACATAGCTTATGTGCTTCACCTGAGAATGGGACGTCCCGTAGCAGCGTGGGTCCCCAGCCCCTCCACAGAGACCTCAAACCCTCGTTTTTCAGTGCTGACCGGATGACAGCACTCATCTCTCTGTACGACTGTTTCTCAGACTGCATCTTGGTGCGGATGAGCTCCAGGGGGCTGATTACTGTGGCCGAGCCCACTGACACAAAACTCATGTCATGTTATTCAGAAGTTTGATACAGAAGTTCAGCACGTGGAGAAAAAAAGGTAAGCATTTAATCAGTCGTGTTAAAACAATACCTCTTGCAATAGCGCCAGCAAAGAGCGGTGCCAGATCCGATCGGTCGCCCATCTTTAGCTTGAGAAGAGCAAACAGCTGATCGTAACATGTGAAATAAATCACAGTCGCAGGCACTGCCATTATTCTGCAAAGAAAATCAACGTTTCATTATTTGGGTCCATTTAATGTCTGGTTTCAGAAATTTATTTAGACACTCACAGCGTTGGAGGAAGGCCGCTCCATAGTGACCTGATTCCTTCCATACGTATGATCTTAAGAAAGGCGTCCTGGGACAGAATAAAAGAATTAAAAACAAGCGCAGCTGGATTTACATTTCTATATAGTTCATCTTACCAATGTGCCGCTGAAATGTCCGGGTGCTTTGTACCAGACCTTTGTATTGCCATTCTCGCAGACGCATATATGATCCATCAGTCCGTTACAGTAAACAAAACATTTTCCTGACAAAATATGAGTGAGGTTTTCAGCCAAATCAACTCTTTAAAGGGATAGTTCACCCAAAAATTCAGCTGTTCACTCTTTACCCAGCCTCACAACAGAAGACACACAGGTTTTATGCTTAAAACCTGTAACTACTGACTTCCATAGTCGAAAAAAAAACAACTACTGTGGAAGTCAGTGGTTCCAGCTTTCTTTAAAATGTCCCTTTTTGTGTGTGTTTTACAGAAGAAAAGAAACTCATAAATGTCTGAAACAAGAATTTTTGGGTGAGCTGTGCTTTTACTTTATTTGAAAGGACAGCAGCTCAAGCTTACCCTTGGGGAAAGGATTCTTTTGGGCCTGCAGTCGGATTTTTACCACATCCAGAGGTGTTACTGTCAATGTACAAAAAAAAAACAAATAAGTATTACTGAAATAGTGTTAGATTTTATAGTAAAATAGATAGGTAGGATGCTTATAGTTGAATTGTAAATGAATCAAGGGTTAAGGTAAAATATTTTTTAAGTTGTTCAAGAAGCCCTACTATTTAATAAATCAACAATTACATACAATTACATAAGAAATTACATAAGAACAATTACATAAGAACAGTATTGTTATAAAAAATATAGACACAAAACAAATCGGCGAGGCAGTGGCGCAGTAGGTAGTGCTGTCGCCTCATAGCAAGAAGGTCGTTGGGACGCTGGTTCGAACCTCGGCTCAGTTGGTGTTTCTGTGTGGAGTTTGCATGTTCTCCCTGCCTTCGCGTGGGTTTCCTCCGGGTGCTCCGGTTTCCCCCACAATCCAAAGACATGCGGTACAGGTGAATTGGGTAGGCTAAATTGTCCATAGTGTATGAGTGTGTCTGTAAATGTTTCCCAGAGATGGGTTGCGGCTGGATAAGTCGGCGGTTCATTCCGCTGTGGCGACCCCGGATTAATAAAGGGACTAAGCCGACAAGAAAATGAATGAATGAATAAACAAAACAAATCTATACTATCAAGCTGTAACACTTTTTACTAAAATGTATCAAAGACTATAAGTCAGACATCATATATTTTTAACAGACTCAAAAACTCAGGCGATTCATTCCACTGTGGCGACCCCTGATAAAAAAGTGACTAAGCCGAAGGAAAATGAATGAATGAATCAATTCATTTCAAAATTACTTATTTCCTCAAATAGTTTTCTCAAATAATTCATGTCAATATGTTTTAAAATGGGGCGAAGCAGTGGCGCAGTAGGTAGTGCTGTCACCTCACAGCGAGAAGGTTGCTGGTTTGAGTCTCGGCTCAGTTGGTGTTTCTGTGTGGAGTTTGCATGTTCTCTCTGCGTTCGCGTGGGTTTCCTCCGGGTGCTCCGGTTTCCCCCACAGTCCAAAGACATGCGGTACAGGTGAATTGGGTTGGCTAAATTGTCCGTAGTGTATGAGTGTGTGTGTGAATGTGTGTCTGGATGTTTCCCAGAGAAACAAAAACTTGCTGGATGAGTTGGCAGTTCATTCCGCTGTGGCGACCCCGGATTAATAAAGGGACTAAGCCGACAAGAAAATGAATGAATGAATTAATGTTTTAAAATGTATTTTACTTTTTTTATTCAATCTTGAATTTTCACAACCATAACTCCAGTCGCAGTGTCACATGATCTTAAAAAAAAAACCGTTTATTCATCAAGGACACAGTAAATTTATCAAATGTGATCAAAGTTTGAGACATTTCTAAATGAAACAAAAGATTTTGTTTTTAAATAAAAATATTTTTACTATTCACTAGAGAGTCCTGAAATGTAAAATCCATCATGGTTTCCACAAAAATATAAAGACTAGTAATAATAACTATTATTAATGATTGAGCACCAATAATAATTTATCTTAACAAAGCAGCAAATCAGCATCTTAGAATAATTTCCTAAGAATAATTTCACATAGCCATTCTTGAAAATCCAGCATTGAATCAGAGAAATAAATCACATTATCAAATACAGTATAATAGAAAAAAAGTTATCTAAATTTGAAATAATATTTCACGATAGTACTGTTCACCAAATAAATGCAGTCATGCTAAATTTTTAATTTTAAAACATTAACCAATCCAAATGTTCTCAAATGTTTGACTAGTACTATATATAAATGCATAATTTTGGTGTCTATTTAGTAACAACGTGTTAAAGTACAATATTGTGTATGGTACAGTATTTTATGCTAAGAAAAACGCACAATGTAAATGATGAATGTATCTACATTTACTGACTCTAACAAAATACGGTAATAAAATAGCATACAACTCAGCTTTTTTTTTTAAACATAAAAGGTATACATCTATATATTTATCCATACATAACAAATGTGCAGTCTCTTACCCAAGAGTGATGTAATAATTGCCCCGGAGCAGGACGCCATCATCTGCTGGAAGGGTGTAATGTCCCCCGGGGGACCTGGAGAACTTTCCTGACAGCTCATCTCAAAGCCTGCGATCGAGAGGGAAAAAAACAGATGAATCTGCATTCACAAACTTCATTAACCTCAGTCTTCAATGAATGACAGCCAAAACTAAACCTTGCCTTGATCATGTATAATCAGCCCTTATTGCATTGACAGTTTCCAGTGTATCATTACAACTGACAACTGCTGAGATTTAAAAAATGATGTAAATAGCATACGCTATGTAACCCCGAAAGAAAAAAGCAATGTCATCAATGCTATCCAAAAAAAAATTACGAATTCACGTGAATCGTCATGACTTTCACGCTTATTCACCAGTGTGCGCCATTGCGCTTACCAAATATGCCATGTGTTTATCCAACTGTGTGTTTCGCACTGGCAGATTCGTTACTTCCGGATATTTAAATTTTGCCGTTGAACTATACAGACGTTCGTCGACATGGAAAGCGCATCGAAGTTATAGTTTGCATATTTCATAGTAGTTTTAAAATAAACATTCTACATAAAATTCAGAGTATTTATACAAGTGTAGTTAACGGTAAACATTAACATTTTGAGGTGAAGTTTTTTAAAAAACGTCAAAACATATTCGTCGAATCTCTCTTCACGAACGTCAAGATTACTCAGGTTTTGTGGGAGTGGAGAGAAGTCCCCTCGAGCGGGAAAATGGAAACAGCCTGCGTTGAGTGTTTGTTATGTTGATATTTACAAACAGCGGATGCATTTAATGCAGTGTTGTGTTTTTGTGTTGTCTTTTAATCAACCAACACTTCGAAGTAATGCTGCTGCATGTTGGCGGTTTAAAAAGCAGGTTTAGCCGAGTTTAGGGCTGTAACCGTTACAACCAAAATCTCCATTATGAAACACGACTCTTTCTCCAGGTTTAAGGACCGAGGTGCTGTGAAGCTCTTTAAATTTGTTGTTGACTAATGATATGTGTCCTTCTGATTATTTTGTAACAATAGTCTCTCATAATAATGATGTTTTGAGAAACGTGCATGCTGTTGTTTATTGCGTAACGTATCGATGTGCGTGTTTTGAACTTCGGCTTTTAACCGTTCAGTTGTGATGTTCATCTTCACAGACCCCAAGCTGGAAGGACACAACTGTGCATCATCTAAAAGCAGAATTAAATCAACATGTGATCTTCAGAACAAGCCATTTAAAGGCAGAATATTTTACTTGGATCTTCCTTGGAATATGAAAACCCAGCTGCTGGAAAATGACATCAAGACACTTGGTGGTGTAAGTGCTCATAATTGTTATTTTCACATCCAGGATAATTATTTGTAGACAATTGTTTATTAGTTTATCAACAAACGTAGATCAGCCATGCATTGTAATATATATGCAAATATGCTCCTCTTAATATTAGACAACGCTTATTCTGTCCTATACTTTTAATAAGTCATCATTCAGTATGGATGTTTCCCAGTACTGGGTTGCAGCTGGAAGGCCAAGTGCTGCATAAAACATATGATGAATAAGTTGGTGGTTCATTCTGCTTTGGTGACCCCAGATTAATAAAGGGACTAAGCCAAAAAGAAAATGAATTTATCATTCAGTTTTATTGTGACTTGAATTTGTACAATTTTGGCAAAGTTTTTTTGCTTGTTTAAATTTATAATTACAATTAATTAGTAATATTTGCCTCCACTTGGTGATTCTTGTTTAAATTTATAATAATAATAATAATAATACATGTTTAATCTTGCCTATTTAAAAAATATTTTGAAATCTGTTTATTTAAAACAGTGCACGTCTTAATAATTAATTATGGCTTATATTATTTTTGTGTGTGTCTGTCTGTGTGTGTGTGTGTGTGTGTGTGTGTGTGTGTTTTTTTTTTTTTTTGTATTTTTCTGTAGTTCTGTTCTATGTTGTCTGTCTTAACCAGGACTTCCTGGTAGAAGAGATATTGTATCTCAATGAGACTTTGATTAAATAAATAAAATAATGTATGAAACTTATTGTACAGGGTGTCTGCAGGGTTTTAAAAAGTATAACAAGTTGATAAATCAATGCAAAGAAATTAAAGGCCCTAAAAAGTATTTAAAAAAATATTTAAATGCTATTTTTAAGATATTTAATTTAATATAATTTTTGATTATCCAATGTATGGTTGTATACTTAAGTTGGGCTAAAACAAATCTGTGAATATCAGGATGCTGTGTAGTTAATAAAAACAATAAAATCCTGCTATATTTGACATAAATGCTGCTTTGTTTACTGCGGCAACCAAATAAAGACCATTATTTCTTGAGTTCTATAGGCGCCAACCTGCTGAATTAGCTAGATTTATTTGATTTTTATTCAGTATTTAAATAATGTTTTAGTTTTGGATTAGTTTCTTTTGTTAATATTTAGTAAATATTCTGTAAGTTAAAATCTCACAAGTGCTTCCGGTTGATACCTAAAGTGTTTATAATATATGGAAGGAGTCTTTAAAAGGTCTTAAAAGGTGTTGAATTTAACTCTCTGATTTCTGTTTACTCTGTTGTAACACTGAAAAACATTTAACTCGTTGCCTCCTGCAAATAATGGTTAAATCAAATTATAGACTCCTTGATATTGTACTTGTTAATTGAAATAATAAATATAAATAATAAAAAAATGTATATTTTTTGTTTAAGTTAAATAATATAATAACACAGTAATATACATCAAATAGGCATGGGCCGGTATAAGATTATGGCGGTATGATAACCTTGGATAAAAATATCACAGTTTCACTGTATTGTGATTACTGCTCTAAAATGTTATTTTTAAATGTCTGTGTAAAAAACCTTTTTCCCCCTTTAAACACAATAAATTTTATTTTGAGAAACATTTAAAACAGTTTGCAACAGTAAACATTTTAGGCTGAGTAATTAAAATGAATCTTTGACTTCTGCTGTTTTCATTTATTTAAAAACAGATTTCATATCTTTTCTGCTGGAGATGCTGTTGTCCTAAAAAAAAGTTTAATAAACAAATCTTACATAAAACATAGGAACAGTATAGCAGAATAATTTGGCGGTTTTAAAACCTTGACTTTTCAAAACCGCGGTATACCTTGAAAACGGTTATACCATGCCTAAAATCAAATAATAGACTCTTTAATATTGTACTTGTTACTTCTACTTTAAACCACACTACAGTTTCTGCTTTATTTAAACAGATGTTTTGTCTGAGAACTGATGAGTAGGCCCATATGGAATCTATGCGCGCAGACTTTTAGCCCATCATTGAGTCTACTTATTTACTTGTGTAAATATGTGTAAATTTTAATCTATTCAGTTTTTAAATTAATTTCCGTAATAATATTGACAAATGAAAGTGTTGCTTTGATTTATTCAAAATACAATTTGTTCAGTAATATTTTCTGTCTTTTAGTAAAGATATTATATGATAGTCTTGCTTTGTTTACTGAATAAGTGGATCAAGATGGTTTTGCGTTGAAAATTTTTAATAAAAGTTAAAGTTTATATATATATATATCTATATATCTATATATACATATATATATTTATATATATATATATATATATATATATATATATATATATATATATATATATCTTAAGTTTTTAGTTATACAAAATGATTTTACAGAATTCTCTGCTGAAATAACAAAATAATGTCTGCAGATTCTGTTTGGCTCTACCGAGTTTCGGTAACTTTATTCAAGATGTTGACCGTGTGTTCTTCAACACAGATGTAATGACTTGTGTTTTGCTCTCTAGACAGTGGAAAAGTTCTTCAGTAAGGAGATCAAGTATCTTGTGTCCTGTAAGCCGGAGGCTCGTTATGCCCAGCGTCTCTTGCCTGACTCTCCAGCACCAAGTCCAGATTCAGGGGTCAGCTCTCCTCATCCCAGCAGCAGGAGGGAAAGCCACGGCCAAAGGGGCAGCTCACAGGGAGTCACAGATACGGTTAGTTAGGATGCTCTTGTTGTTTTTTTGCTCTACTGTACTGAAGGTGGTAGGGCTGGGTCCATAAACAATATTATGTCGAATCTCAATAAAATTTATGTCAATAACAATAAGCTCTGGACTTTTTTACTTTATATTGATCTAAGGGCCAATCACACAGCAGAGTTATGCAACAAAGGGAATCTTGAAGTGTGTTTATATTTGAGCTACCAAAAATGATCGGCCACCGAAAATAGGTTATGCTATTTAATGAACCGTCTAATTTGTGGCTTCAGTCATTGTTGGGGTAGTCTTATAAACAAGGATAAATTAACAATTGATATTGAAATATAAAATGTTATTGTTTAATATGGAAAATAATTAACCCAGATTGCATTTTTGCCATATCGCCCAGCCCTAGATGGTGGTTTTGTCTTGGATCCCTGAATTAGAAATATCTTTTTGCTAGTTTGGTGTCTATAAAATGTTTTTTATATAAATCCTTATGCAAGAATAAAAGGTTCGTATTATTTAATATTCATTTAATACAGTTATTATCATTGCTGAATAATATGATAGCATAAAATCTGTTATGCCTTTTAATCTTGCATTTATTTGGTGAAAAAGGCATTTTCTAGTCTCTCTTAAAAATGAATTATTCAATATATCCAGGGATGGGAATAATTGTATTATAAATAAACACTTATTAACAGTTTTTTCAGTAATGTTTAATCAAATCACTTAAGTCATGTTCCTCCTTAACAACATCATTATCGTTATTGACAGCAAAATAATAATTAGCTGTAATTGAACTTACTGAAGTGGTTTTCATTTCTCATCTATAGGACCTTTTTTTGTGTTAGTTCTGGGGGTACATAACTGTGTGTGTGTGCGTGCGTGCATGCGTGTGTGTGAGAGAATTGAGGGTTGGGACAACCACATAAATGATTGGATAAGAATGCAGGAGATAATATGAACTCTGCTTTCAAAGTAGTTTACATCAAAGCAACTAAAACTAAATTGAACTGTTCTGTCATGTGGAAATTAACATAATCAATAGGTAGCAGAACTAGTTAATCATGTCTTAGTAAATTTTGGCAAACAACTTTACAAACAAACAAGTTTATAAGGTTTAAAAACTTTTATTCCAGTGTTAATCAGACTGTTGAATGCATATGTATTTTTTTCTGTATTGGGCTTTGCTGAAATACTTAAGAGTCCACAGAAATCCCCCTTAGGGACAATAAAGTATACAAACAAACAATTTTACTTGTAACATTTCCTTATCATCAGCTTATCATGAGTCGGCATCCGGGCAGAGAGCATGAAAGTGGAAGCGATTCATTTACAGTTCTATACCAAGATTAAAACATGAATGAACTATAGAAGGTTTATTGAAAGAAATACTCTGAAATATAGGCTATCACATCTTATATAATTACTGAATCAGTGTTTTAACCATGGAAAGATGTAAATAAAGCTCGAGTTTAAACTATGTAAACAGTTATATTAGAAAAATAATAAACTAATAGAAATAATTTATTGTTTAGACTTGATTGTTGGCCAATTTTGATCTGAAATAAATATTAAAAGTTCTAAACCATTTATGTTATTTTTTGTTCCACTATAATATTATTTAAATTATTTAATTTAATTATTTACATAAAATGTGATATTAATGTTTTGTTACATTTTAATTGTCTTTACATTCACTTTTTAAACTATTTCATGCTCTTGTGCTGAATAAAATGATTATTTTAAGGGTAGTTTATGTTTTGGTGTGAGAACTGAAGTTTTGTGTTGGAATTTCACAGGCAGCTGTAAGCCGAGGCAAATCGCTTGTGGAAAGAGTTAAAGAACAAGTGAGTCAATCTTTATCAAGTTCCCTTTTTGAATTGTTTGTGAATGAACTGTAGTCCTGAGTAGTTTATCATCCCTCTGATCAAGAGTTTTCTGTTTGTTTTAGGAACGTTTTCAGATGAACGGGATCTTGGCCAATGCTGTTGAATGGGGGGTCAAAGTCCTGCATGTTGACGGTAACGTCTTTATCAATATTAATCCTTGCATTGTTACAGAAGGGGGATTTTTGGTTTCTGTTTTTCATGATGGTTCTTGCTTGACTTTCAAACAGATGTTATTTCATATATTGACAAGAAGAAAGCTAAAGTCTTGAATGCAAGTCCAGCAGCAAAAGGAGCTGTGAGTATTTTTTTGACAACCATTAACATCGGCCATTTAACTATTATATTCTGATTGTGTTTTGGCTACCCCTTAAATTGTTTGCTAGTTTACTGCCCTCTCTTTAACACTGAAGACTTCTTTGCGCCAAGGATATTAACTATAACCATAATGTGTATATAAAATAGTTCTAAAAATCATTCTGAATATAAAATTGCAGAGTTCAGACTGTAATGATACTATTGAGCAACAATATCATTGGTATCACTGGTGTGAACACAGATATAGTTATCACCATTGTTCTTAATGTGAATGGGCCTTAAATTTAAACACTGAACAGATTCTGTGCAGAGTTGCTTATAAATCGGTTATGTATATTTAAAGTTAGCTTATCACTCTACATTTTAGGCCAGCATTCAGCACACAGAAAAAAACTCATATCCCAGACACAATGGTAAGTACATCTGTTTTTATTGTGTTGCAACTTTCAGTTAAATAATTGTATAATAATATATTAAGCCATGCTTTCTTTGCTTTTTATTCATTTATTTAATCTGTTTCTGTTGGCAGCTGGACGAATTCGTCGACCATTTGTGAAAGTGGAAGACTCCAGCAGGTGTGTTTTCGTTGTTTGTTTTCTTTTTAACTTTCATATGAATGGTTCAACAGCTTTGACAACGATGATTTTTGCAGGCATTACCGTCCCGTTTATCTACCCCTGTCCAACATGCCTGTGTGCAACCTTCGGTCTTTTCCGCCCTGCAGTCCATTTTTGATGGAGGAACAGGGAAAGGATGACCCAAAGAAGAAACAAAAAGAACAAAGGTAGAGCAGAGTCAGTAACATACCCTATTGAAATCCTCAAGGTTTTTTTCTGTGTGTGTCTGTCAATGAGAGTCTGTCTTTTGCTTCAGGTCTGTTGGGGAAAGAGCAGCGAGAGGAAAGAAAGAGAGACGCAGAGGTCATGAAGGCAGAGAAAAGAGGAAAGGAGGGTACTGTGAGTGCTGCGAGGTCAAATTTGAAAACTTAAAGGCGGTATGTGTCAAAATAGAAAGCCACTTTTAATTGAAAATCAAATAGAATAGCTGAAGCTGAATCAAAATTTGCATAAAATGTGTGTAATCTGTGCTCACTTGTTTAACCTTCTGACCACCAGCATCTGGATAGTGAGCAGCATCAGGCTTTTTCTAAGAGTAACGAGTATGGAGTCGTGGATCGAGTCACTGCAGGACTGACCTGTGACCTTGTGAACATTAGCACACCCTGCAAAAGGTACAAACATGTCATACATTTTTTTTTGTCTTCGACTCCTATCATGCTTTTAAACTTAGAAATTGAGGGTGCTGCTTACACACCTAGACTTTTGTTTTGGAACCTTGCACATTTGCCTCTTCAGTGCGGTTCGTTTCACATACGTGAATCCAGCAGTCGCGCTTGGATCCATTCCAAAACAATCTGTCAGACATCGCCTGAATGAGGTGGTCTCAGCTCAATTGAAACAAATTCTAGAGCGGATTGAGTGTAGTGAGAAAGCAAAAATATCCAAAAAACCAGGCTATATCACATATAGTGTAATATGGATATGTAATTGGCAAATATGGAGAGAAAATAATGAGTAGGGCAGGATGTCATTCCTACCGGTATATCTGCATTTCATGTCAAATAGAAAAGTGAACGCATGCTGAACTATTAACAAGAGCTTTTTATTTGTTAGGAAAATTGACGAACTGCATTTTTGGTTTATCTGTTGTTTCTCTATAATGTATAACATATAATGCATAATTCTAGCCAACGGCTGTATATGAAAAAGTCTTGTTTCAGATTTGTATTTGGTGAGATGTCTGTGGGTCTCACTATTCAATATAAAGTGCAGCGGGAAAAATAAACCGTGGAACTCTGTCCAATGTAAGGAGAGTTTAATCGCACATGACTTTTTTAGAAAGTTTACAGTGTGATGTAAAAGCGAACAGCACAAAGAAACAAGAGCAACACTAGCAGTTTTAATCCCTGTTTCGGAACAACCGATCTACAGGTGAAAGTGTGTAATGTTGCTATTTGAAAATGAAAACAATCTGCAAAGAAACTTTGCTATGTTTACAAAACTTTATGTAACTTTTAAATTTGTAAATGAATAAATGACACTTGCAGACGTGATTTATTATATAAAAAAGTAAATAGCAGTTCATTTGAACCATTCATAAGGCAGTGTACCTACTGATTAGTTGATTGAGTTATATTTAAGATATTTTCATTGCAAAAAAGTGACATGCGCTATGCTTGTTATATACAGAAATAAATCATTCTAAAGCTTATGTAGGGTGTTCGCAGAGTCTTTAAGTATGAAATGTTGGTAAATCAATTCAGAGAAAAATGAAGGCCCTTAAAGTTTTACCTATTTAACAAAGTATTACATTTTGTAGTTTTTTTTATTTATACAATGGATAGTTGTATACTAAATTTTTCCTGAATTTAGTCTGTGAATGTTGGGGTGATGTGTAGTTTATAAAATTGATCAAATTCTGCCAGATTTGACATCGCTACTTTGGTTATACGTGCTGTTGTATAGGCGACACCTGCTGGAAGAAAATGAATTAACATTTTAAAATTAGTCACTCCTTTTGTTAGTATTTTTCTGGTTTCTAAAATTCTAAAATATGGAAAAATATCATGAAGAATGGGTCAAAAAATCAAGATCAGTGTATTTATAGATGAAATACCTGAGTTGTATTAAACGGGAGTCTAAAGTTTCATTAATTCATTTAAATGTAAGAGTTTTCTAAAAATCCACATCTTGTTGTTGTTTTTTTTTACTGGTTTGATTATTATTTTGTAATTATTAGTGGCGTTATAAATCTCAAATCTCACCATTTGGATGTTTTTTTTTGGGGGGTTTTTTTGTCACGGGTTGGACCATTTTTTTATATCAGCCAAAAAAGCGACGAGACTAATATAATGTGCTTTTCATTTATTACAGAAACAGTACTGCAAGACACTTGGTTTTAACAAACAGAACTTAGAACCTGTATTTCTTTTAAAAATAAAATGAAAAAAATAATCAGTGGAATAAAAATAAATTGTAAAATATTCAGTACTGTGAAAAATTTACTGTTACTATTGTTGCTGATGACACTGAATGTATAAATCTAACATTATAATTCGTACAACCCATATTTATTTTTAATCTTGTTTTTAATAAATGATTCAGTTATTCACTCAACTTTGTTTCATTGCTAGATTTGTTATTTTTAAAGATTTATTCAGTGGCATATTTGTGACGGCTGGTAAAATAATGTAGTTGTTGCCTACAACTTTCATTTTTGAGCATTGTTAAATGCATATGATGGTGATTTTAATCTTTACCATAAACATCAGTGGTTTTATCTAAACTATAAACTGTTATTCCAGTACTTCTGTGTTATTTGACTGTTTGGAACTTCATAACTAACTCAAAAGACTAAAACCTGTTTCTCTCTTTAGATTTTTGCGTTTTTCAAACACAGATTTGAATGCAGCGATTTGAAGGATTAATAAACAAATCATCATCATTTATCATTTATGTTGTGTGGGTGTTGAGATCCCGAACTTTAAATAATTAATCATGCAGGCTAAACAAGTAGTGACAGAAAACACCTTTAATAGCCTAAGAAACCCACCACATCTCGGATAACCCATCACAACTACTTCCGCCATCTTTATATTTTACAGGAAAGCTTAAATGCTTTCATATATGTGATCTGAATTATGTGAGAGGAGATCTCTCTCTCTGCAATTGCTACAATTATAGGGGGTTATACCAGTAAAAATGTATTTATCCGCAGGCCACATATGTTTAGAACTGTGGGTTGTGATTCGTATGAATCACAGATCAACCGTGATCTGTTATACCCCTAGTAGGTCTCTTTATTCTGAACCTATCCTATGGGTAGTCGGGTGAATAAATTATCTTGTGCATTGTTATACTGTAAAATATGTGAAACCTGATGTGAAAAAGTTGCGATGAGCTCTTAATCTATGGAAAGAGTCTTAAAAGGTATTGAATTTCACTCTCAGATTCCTGTATACCCTGTTATTAATAGAATCGTTTATAAAATTATTAATACCCAATCCTTTTTTTCCCCTTGTTTGTTTGTTGTTTACTGTGCTTTTGACAGCATCGCATTAATGTCTCTCTGGTCTAGGGTGAAATGCAGCACATCAACTCCTATTCTGAATGCTGGAGGAATGCTGTCAGCAATGCAAGATGTGGGATCTGTGAATGCTGATTGCAAACAGGAAAGCGAGGTGTCTTTGCTTTTTGGCTCTACACCAAAGCAGCCTCTTATAGAACGGACCATAGAAAAACCTCTGCTGGTTCGCAAACGTAGCAGGGGCCAGAGTGATTTCCCTTGGAGCAACAGGGACAGCTTGTGTGACCAATCAGATGTTCCAGAAAAGTCCCAGTCCAAGCGTGGATCCTTTGAATGGGAATTGCACTCCCAATCTGCTTTACATAAGTCTGAGGGTGCATCTTTTCTCAGCAGAGAACAGAACTATGGATCTTATACACTTGAATGCAGGACAGAGCAGCAAAACAGGACAAATCCTGACGTGCACCCAGCTCAGCAGTTCAGTGAAAGAAACTACGAATCAGTAACCAGAATTGAAACCTTTAGGACTAACTGCAGTGAAATAATTTATGCACAAAGTATGCCCGAAAATCAAGTTGAAAATTCAGCTCTTTGGACCAGCACAGAACCCAAACCGGACGCTGACAGTCCCTCTATTTCCCTGCAAAGAAAAGTTCGAAGCGTCAGACCCAGAAGACAAAAGCAAGTATCAGCCTCGCACATCGAATCCAGTCACAGACGAGAATCATTGAGGTCTTTTTCACGTGATCAGTCTGTGCAGAAGAGTGAAAAGCCTCCAGCTTCTCTGCTGGATTTATGGAAGCTCTTTCAGTCTAGTGACAGTTTGGATGAAGAGTTTATGGGGTTTTCAGATTAAAAACGACTGGAGAACACGCATGTATGTGTGTTATAATATGATTCACTTTGCCAAATTATATATTAATAGATCTGATCTTTCCTTCACCAGTAGGATGAAACCAAATTCACTCCGTAGAGGCCTTCAAAAATTGATTATAGATATGAAAAATATCTTGTGAATATGTGTGTGTGTGTGTGTGTGTGTGTGTGTGTGTGTGTGTGTGTGTGTGTGTGTGTGTGTGTGTGTGTGTGTGTGTGTGTGTGTGTGTGTGTGTGTGTGTGTGTGTGTGTGTGTGTGTGTTTATGTATATACATATACATGAGGCTAAAAGACGTGGAGACACACAGTGAGTATGTACATTGGTTGTATATTGATTGAAGAATATAACAGCTTTTCTATATGTCTGGGAATGATTTTCTTGATTAAATAGAAAATATTCACCAATGTTTTGTAAGCATCACCTTTCTTCCAGAGCACTAGTCATTTGCACTTGCACTTTTTTTTACTAACCGTATATAGCATTCAACATTTGAAGTGGATCAAAACCTTTCATTAAAGTTGTCCTAAAGCTATTGAATAACACCCATTCAACTTCTCTGATGCATTTCGAGTGTTGACTACTGTATAAGTTTTCATTTATTCTCTCTCTCTGTCTTCAGTTTTTTTTCAACTGAATTATTATTCAATATATATTATACTGTTCAAATGCCTGTTAAAAGAAATTAATATGGCCACTTGCACAGTTGGTAAATACCGTTACATTGTTGAAATAGGATCTTTCAGATCAGTTTTGTTCTTTGTTAGTTTTCCTCACTATTCTAACTGTTCATAAAGTCTTTATGAAGATTTTAAGCCTCTGTTATCAACATTTATTAGGCTTTTTTTCTTAAGAGAATGATTTCTGGACTAAGGACTAGAATTTTGATGCAAACAATTCAACGTCAATAGGAGTGCATATAGTGCAGTTAACCATAAAGAAAATATCAAATAATTTAGGTCATTACAGTTTTCTTTGTTTTGTCTTAGCATTTAAGTGTTAATGGCAAAGAAACTGTAATTACAGAGATTTGATTTCCAACAGGTAATACAAAAATTATTAATACAGGCCTCCAGCCACCTACACCCCACTGACAAAGGTTCAGAATTTGCCATTGGTCCAGAATTTTTGCTACTGTATTCTCATTTGTCTTATGTTGACTAATTTCCCATCATAAACTGTGGAAATAACCCATCGAAGGTTATAAGACATCATGCAGAATATGACATAAGTTATGTTAGCTTTCACTATTGACCTATGCTGTTGTTACATAGAAAAACTGTAGCTTAACTTTTATTCCAAATCTTGCACCTTATTCTTGAGAGAACAAAAATTGGCTGTTGAAAAGGTCCAAAGCACCAAAAGTTAAGTATTAAAGTTAACTGTTGTTGTTGTTATCCATAAATTTTCAAGAGAGGCTAGAAAAAAATCGTGAAGATCTACATTATTTTTTATTATGTATTAATAGTTTTTTATTCAAACGGCCAAGCTCTGACTGAGAAAAGCGGAATGTGCTGGCCAGGGGTGCGTTTAATAATAATAGTAATGATTATTTTTATTATCAAGTATATTGTTTATTTAATTTACATTTTTTTTTAAAAGTCTACTTTAACAATTTGACACATGCAAACCATTGCAGAAATGTTCTAACCAACAGGCCCTTGTCATACAGTACAGATACCTAATAAATATCCTACTATAAATTAAAAGCATTAATGTTTGCTATATTTTTTGTTTTCACAAGCTTTGGAGATGTAACGTAAATTCCACTTTTGAATAATAGGTCATCTACAGCTTTCATCATGAGCCACGGCTGTGTTTAATATCACATCAATGTTTTCAAAGTGCACTGCGAAAGGACCGCAATTGTAAACATGAAGATCGCTAAAACTGAACTGTAAATATACTTTGAATCAAATTACACCTAAGAGACTTTAATGTTTAAAGTTTAAATGTTAGAATGTTCTACATGAATAGGGCATAGGGGGATAATAAAACACAGCCTTGAGCCGTGTAACTACAGCTCTAGAGGTGTAGCTGCAAGTGCAGAAGTTTGCGATGCAGTTTGCGAATGTTTGTTGCAACGATGTTTGTTGTAACGATGGAACTTGCGACCCAAGTAGGTTACGATGGTTAGCCAATTTAGGATTGGATTCCAGTTTGGTATGTATGTAATAAATGAAAACAAGCTAAATTAAGTTTATATATATATATATATATATATATATATATATATATATATATATATATATATATATATATATATATATATATATATATATATATATATATATATATATATATATATATATACATATATATATATGTATGTATGTATATATATATATATATATATATATATATATATATATATGTATATATATGTATATTTATATATAGTATATACATATAAAAGTATATATATATATATATTTATATATAGTATATACATATAAAAGTATATATATATATATATATATTTATATATAGTATATACATATAAAAGTATATATATATATATATATATATATATATATATATATATATATATATATATATAAATTTCTTCATTATAAATATTTTGGAAATTTTTTGTACATCAAATTTTGAGCATCCAACAAGCTAATCCAGCTAAAAGTAGTGCTTAAAATGTCACTAAATAGAGTATTTAAATATCATAATTACATAGAAAATGAATGAATAGATGAATAACTGCAAAAACAGTTCACTTTTGGAGAAAAAAAGAAGCACCCCTTTTACCAGGCTGGCTACGGGCCTGCCTATGTGTACAAAATACTCCATAGCTGTTTGTGTTTATATTTTTACATTCTTTATGCAAAATAAATTGTGTATTTTCCTGTCAGCACAATATGTTTTGTTTTATTTGTTTATTTTTTTATTTTGTTTCATTTTTCTGGTTAATTTAAACTCGAATGAATGCGCAAATAGTTATTGTTGCATGATGATATACATTATTGCATACTGTTATCACTATTAATAAGAACGTAGCCACATTTCTGTGACTTTCCCCATTATGCGTTATGGTATGCCTTATCATTTAGTACTATACTATGCAAATTTACATTATTTGAACATAAATCACTGATGTCCCTCTCCCTATGGGATGATTCTGTTTGGTGCAGAAGGTGACAGCAGGTGGAGCGAGCTCACACTACACTACCCGTCATTCCGCGTGCACAGCTCGCTCATGTATATTTATGAGGCGTTTCTGCAGTGAGGCGGCTGGATATTATTGATGTCTCGCTGAGGAGGTGGTGGCTTGTGCTCGGCGGAGAAAAAAAGGGCCTGAATTTAGTTTTCCAGAACGACTAGTCATCCGCCCGCCGCTCGCGCAACCCGCGTCTCGATGCAGAGGCTGCTCGCGCTCGCGTCACTAATGGCAACCAGCGCGCGCCAGGATGCGTGTGCCTTTATGAGGGAGACCGAACATCGCGTCTAACTTGGGATTTAACGCGTATATAGAAAATAATTGGGATACATGTGATTAAATGCGATTTTTCTGAATCGAATGGATGCGGGAACGATGCCTCTCCGTGTGGGGATTTCCTTACTGTGCCTCTTCATGAGCTCTGTGGTACATACCAGCATGTCTTTGGCTCATTACGGTAAGGGTGTATTTCTGATGTATTTCACCTCGATGACAAATAATTAAATTGTATATTTTAAGAGTATTAGCTATAGAGCATCCATTTCAGGTCATGTAAACAATTGGGAAATGTATATAGCGTTAAATAAACGACCCCAACGCGCAATTTATCTTATCAAAACTAATTAATATGTATTATTTCATACGTTTATTTATTTAGAAGGGAATATTTACTTGGTAAAAACAGGCCATCGTGTTTTTATGCTTCCAGGAGACGCCTTGGTAAAGACGAGGGCTCGGCGTGATGACGCCAGGTACCTCGGGAAAGAGAACACAGTACCAGTCCGGTTAGTCTACCAAATGGACGGAGACCGTCAGACCGCTCATGATGCTGTGAACACACGGATCCGAATGAGATCTGACAGTAAACAGGTGTGTGTTTTTCATCTCATGTTCGGATGTCATCAATGTGTGTGTCAGGGATGCTCTCTCGCCTCCCGTTGCCATTGGAGACGCGCTGCTCTTCAAATGATGTTGATGTTTTTTCCTTTTTAACTCTCTCTCTCCTTGGGTCTTATGACTTGGTGTGATCTGAAAGCACTGTGCAAATAATTCCAGTCGTTTAGAGCTGATCTAATAAACCAAAACAGCACACTTCACTGGAAGATGCTGATGCTTAGGCCTCCTGAGGCATCTCGTGGCATCACAGCTTTGGAAACACAAAGGGCGCAGAGAGAACAAATGAACGGCTCCAGTCTTGGAGTATAATCAGCCTGAATAATCATTGCTTTGTTTTTCTACATGTATATTACTATGTAGCACAGAAATGGCAGAAACTGATTACTGATCTGATTACCAATTCTGAGACTGATTACTCCATCCATTATTCAGCAAAACAAAGCTCGTAAAACCTGGGCCACGATGATAAAATGAAGACAAAAAACTGGCAAATGTGGGCTACTTTTGATTTTTTGGTGAAGCGTGTAATGCTATTAGAGCTTTGTGTATGTGCTTTTCCTTTTGGTGTTGTATTGCCTGGCTTAAAATATACCACATTAAGTCAATCGTCATATTTATTTATTTATTTATTTATTTAGTATTTCTTTGTATTATTATTATTATTATTATTATTATTATTATTATTATTATTATTATTATGCTATATTTATTCATTGAATGCTTTAAAGTAATGCTTCACATTTCGATATTTGTTAGAATTCAAATATTTTGTATTTGATTTAAAATTGCATACTTATTTAGTTAATTTGTATTTATTTTTATTTTTAAAATGCTAATTTACTTAATTTAATGCTTGAAATTATTGCTGCACATTTAAAAATTGACTTAGAATTCAAATATTTTGCATGTGTTTTCTATTTAAAATTATCTATTTATATATTTATTTCATAAGTTTGTATTTAATTGTATTATTAAAATGCAACTTTTATTAATTTAATGCTAGAAAGTAATGCTTTACATTTAGAAATTTACTTAGAATTCAAATATTTTGTATTTGTTTTTTTTATTTAACATTGCAAATTTATTTAGTTAATTTGAATTTTTTTTAAATGCTAATTTATTAAATTTAATGCTTGAAATTAATGCTTTACATTTAAAAATTGACTTAGAATTAAAATATTTTACATGTGTTTTCTATTTAAAAGTATGTATTTACGTATTTATTTAATAAGTTTGTATTTAACTGTATTATTAAAATGCAACTTTTATTAATTTAATGCTAGAAAGTAATGCTTCACATTTAGAAATTTGATTTTTTTTCTTT
>NC_141036.1:48910000-48945000 GCF_052040795.2 Danio rerio
TGTTTTGTATTTTTAAAGAAAATTCAGCAAGCATGCATTAAGTGTACAAAAAGTTACAGAACAGACAATAACAATAATAACAGTTTTTCTCAGTTCATGTGAGATGTTCTTATGACCGAATTTAACTTTGTTTTATCTCTTTAACAGAACCACGTTGCTCAGGCGAGCTTCCAGGTGCAAGCTTTTGGACAGACCTTCATTTTAGATGTAGAGCTGAACCAGTGAGTATCTGCTTTCATGGTGTCATGCTCCTGTATGAGTTCAGAAAAAGTGTGTTTTTGCGAAGTATCCCAGTCGTATGATTAATGGCCGTCAGATCTATTTGCGAGAGGTTTTATGTTGCAGCTGATGGACTGCTATGATCATAATGGCTGTTGATTTATGCTGAAGGATTGGGAAAGTCCTGACCACTCTATTGATCATGTCATATTCTGCTCGCTTTTTCACTTGCTGTCAGGAATTCCTATGCTACATGTTGTCTTAATACTGATAAACGTCATTATTTGCAGACTGCAGAGTTGCTTGGTTGACCAGTCAAGTAATGGCTGTTTTAGCATTTTGTTATTTTTTTAGATTTTGAATCCAAAATGCATCATTATATACCGTTGAAGTCAGAATTTCTGTTTAACGGAGAGCAGATTTTTTCAACACATTTCTAAACATAACAGTTTTAATAATTCATTTATAATAACTGATTTATTTTATCTTTGCCATGATGACAGTAAATAATATTTTACTAGATATATTTCAAGACACTTCCATACAGCTTAAAGTGACATTTAAAGGCTTAACTAGGTTAATTAGGCTGGTTAGGGTAATTAGATAAATCATTGTATAATGATGGTTTGTTCCGTAATCATGCTTAAGGGGGTTAATAATATTGACCTTAAGGTGGTTTTAAAAAATTAAAAACTGCTTTTATTCTAGCCAAAAAAAAAAAAGACTTTCTCCAGAAGACAAAAATATTATAAGAAATACTGTGAAAATTTCCTTGCTCTGTTAAGCATCATTTGGGAAAAATTTAAAAAAGAAAATACTTTGTCTTGTGGCTAACAACAAATTGCAGTGTGCGTTTGTGTATTAAAAAAAATATTAAATAAATAATATAGTATTTATATATTAAAAAAAGAAAAATGTTATTATTATTATTATTATTTTGAATGGTTAGTTTTAAGTTCATTTATTTTAAAGAAACAAATATTACTTTCATTCATTCATTCATTCATTTTCTTGTCGGCTTAGTCCCTTTATTAATCCAGGGTCGCCAAAGCGGAATGAACCACCAACTTCCAGCAATTATTATTATTATTATTATTATTATTATTATTATTATTATTATTATTATTGTTGTTAATAATAACAACAACAACTATAATAATAATAATAATAATAATAATAATAATAATAATGATGATGATGATGATGATGATGATGATGATGATGATAATAATAATAATAAATAACATTAGAGTGATTTCTGAAGAATCGTGTAACTCTATAGACTGGAGTAATAAAGCTGAAAATTTATCTTCAGAATCACTGGAATCAATGATTAAATAAAATGATAAACTACATTTGAACAGTTATTTCATAGTGCAATAACATTTCATAATTTTACTATTTGTACTTTATTTTTGATTAAATAAATGCAGCCTTGATGAGCAGGATAAGCTCATTTTAAAACATTTAAAAGTCCTACTGACCCCAAACTTTTGACTGGTAGTGTACATTCAGTCCATTAACTCTTACTGCTACAACCACAACTGCCTCTGTACTTTACACTGGTGCCAGACAGAGTCCCAGTCAGCAGATTTGATCTCATTATAATAATGTATCATGAATATTTCAGTGTTCTCTCTCAGTGTCTGTTTGTTTCTCCTAAAACATCTTGGTGGAGAGAAAATCTGGCTTTAATATGCAACTCCCTTTCTGTTTTTGTAAGTTTTTGTGAATGTTGAGTGTTTGTGTTGTGCTGCTGGAATTTTAAAGTAGTAGTTTATTATGGCTAACTAAAACTAAAAACATTAGAAATGACATTACTTGAAATAAAATCAGCTAAACTAAACACAAGATATTAGTCATATAATGATAACACCAAATAAATAGCATTATTATATATAATAATTTATAATATAATTTTATATAATATATTAAAGATGCTGCATGTAAATTTTTCACTCTTCTAAGCATAAAAACACCATCATATGTTTGCAGATATTTAAGAAATATGCCAAGTGAATATTCTTGTTTATCTGAAAAACAATGCTGAAGTCAGATATTCTGCTTTGAAAATGTGTGTTACATGCTGGAAAGCTGCCTTTGTTTTGGTTCTTTTAACCCACCTAATGCCAGTTTAGCTAATTAAATTTCAACACCTCAGGTTGCTTGGTGGAAAACCGTGTATTTCATTCATTCATTCATTCATTCATTCATTCAGAAAAGCTCTGAAAGCATGCATCCCTGACTGAAATGCGACCTCCAGTGGGCAATAGCAGACTGCGAAATGAGACGGAGATTCAGTTCCACATGAGATTATTAATTAATAAATAATATGAACCTAAAAATAAGAATAATACCAATCCTAACAACACGCTACCTGACGAGATTTGCAGTGATATGCAGTTTAATTGTTTGCACTAGACACAACATGACAGAAATTTAATCGCAGCCATTTAGAAGCACAGAATAGTGCACTTACTGCACTCCATTGAAATGATAAGGTTGAACATCTAATTAATACATATTAAACCTCTTAAAATTATTAAATGTAGGTGCTGAATTACTCATATGTGTTGGTTTGCATTATTTCACAGTTTTAAAGTTGAATTTCAAACAGGTTTATTTTCCAGATCTGAGGTGATCTGCTGCTGCTTTCAGTAGTATGGCAATAAATGTCATGTAAAATGGCATTCAAACTCGCATTATTAGCATTTAACACTGAATAAAGCACATTAAGTGTACCTGAGGTGATCATAGTCAGTTTATCCTGTTGTTGGGCTGCAAGAAATAGAAGCCGTTTCTAAAAAATAAATTTCTGCTGTTGATTAGAACAAAAACTGTTAATATGGAAAATATTCCTTCTATTGTTTGCCGTTGCTTTTTGTTAGAACAATTTAAATCTGCCTTTCAAGAGTTCACACTTAGCCGATGATTGATAGTAAAGCTTGTTTGGGATGCTGTCCAGGGAGAGAGCCCTGAGCTCCGGGGCTCCTTCCTGTTTGCAAGGCAAGAGGGGAGTTTGAGCTCAGGTACAATTCGAGAACTCCCCTGCCTTAAAAATAATGTATAGATAGCGATTGCTCTCAAGAGATAACTACTTACTAGGAGCACGTCTATGGTGCCGATTTGGATTAGTTGCATGTTTTTGGACAGTGGGAAGGAACCGGGGAACCCGGGAGAAACCCACGTGAGCACGGGGAGAATATGTAATCTCTGCACAGAAACATCAGCTGGCTTGGTAAGGACTAGAACCAGTGACGTTCTTGCTGTGAGGCAACAGTGGTAACCACTGGGCCACCGTGCCACCCATCTAGGAACGGAGGAGGAGTAGGGGTAGAAGGGGGGGGTTCTTCAAAATGAAGAAGGCTGTTATATAGAACTTAGTGTATTTATAGTGGCTTAGGAGTCGTCTGATTGGTGAATCATAAATTGAATAGTGTGGGACCAGCTCCAAGCAATTATAAGCATGTGATCCTCTCAAAATTAGTTTACTTAGACTCTATAGTCAGGCACACTCCTCACAATCTGGCAACCTGCACTTGCGTGTGTTTGATCCAGGCCTGCAATACCTACTTCAACCACTGGGTGTCAAACTTAGATACTGCACTGCATACTTAGTTATACAAATCCTACACAAATGGGTTTGAAAATGCAGAAACATTTACATTGGGTTGTGTTCTAAAGGTTATTAGGTTAATGCTAATTTAAATACACTCATCACACACAAACATAAGGGAAAATTATTCTCGCATATCTCAGTATTTACTCAAGTGCTACGGTATGTGTGTGCAGTGCATGTAAAGCATATTGTGTTATTACAGGATGTGCATACTGTACTTGTCCAGCATGATTATTCTAACCACATGTTCAGGGAATTGTTTAGTTTGTCCACAAAACTAAACTGCTGTCTCACTGTCAAAAAAAATTAAAGGAGTGATGTAATGACAACAAACGACAAATAGGTGCCCTCATTGATTACTGCAGATATGAAGGCATTAAAGTACAGCCGAAAATCAGTTTAAACCAGTAAAAAAAACTTTTTATGTTGAGCACAGGTGGCACAGTGGCTAAGTGGTTAGTATGGCTGCCTCACAGATGGTCGATGGTTCGAGTCCCTTTCTGTGTGAAGTTTGCAAGCTCTCCTCATGTCTCTGTAGAGTTCCTCCGCTTGCTCCGGTTTTCCCCACAGTCCATAGTGTGTGAATGAGAGAGTGTGTGGGTGTTTAACAGTACTTGGGGTTGTACTCTCAGCACTGGGTTGTGGCTGGACATCCGCTATGTATCTGGAGTAGTAATTGGTGGTTCATTTCATTGTGGCGACTCTAATAAAAAAAAAAAAATACTGAAAGCCGAAAGGAAAGTGAATGAGTGTTGAGCATAACTTTTGGAGAGAAATAGTGCTGACACTGGGCATCACCTTTTTTACGTAATATGGGATTAGATTTTCTAATAATGGGCAATGTATGGTATACTTTGTTTTGTACAGTTGAATGCAGCCTTCAATAGGTTTGACCATTTGAGCGCTTATGGACATGAATGTTTGACAAATCCCAGTTCAGTGTTCAGCTCAGTTCAACCTTGTGGGGAAATAAATGAGTAAAAACATTTCTAAATACATATATGCATATTTAGAAAAAATGGGGTGTATGTGAGCTGTGTTAATGTCACAATTTTTGTCATGTGGACTGCACACATAGGGCTCTATTTTGACGGTCCATGCGCAAAGTGCAAAGCACAGGCGCAAACGCATTCAGGCCGTGTCAGAATCCTCTTTGGCTCATATAAGGGATGGAAAAATCCGCTTTGCGCCGTGGCACATGGTCTAAAAGGGTTGAGCTTATTTTCCTAATGAGGTGTGTTTTGAGAATAAACCAATCAGAGTCTCATCTCCCATCCCTTTAAGAGTCAGTTGCGTCGCGCCATGGTGCATTTGCTATTTACATGACGACTTTGTAAGTGGAAAAACTGAGTGTTTCACTAGCAAGAAAACCGTTAAACAGAGCATCTACAGCGCAAGAATGAGAGATAAACTATTAACTTTCACTTTCACTCTCGTGGATAGGAAAACCTTGTATGCACAGACATCAATTAGCCTATAAATAATTAATTTAGTTTGTTAAGCGCAAATATTAGTTTCAAAACTATTTCTAAATTCAGTTTTAATTTCCAGCAAACGAATAAATGAACAATAATAACAAAGTGTGGTCAAAAAACTGAGTTATATCCTAATACACATGCTATGCCCTATTTGGTCTAAAACCTGACAGGTGGGCAAATCTTAGCTTGTTTTTAATAAAACAAATATAAATATAGATATACTTAATAATACTGCTAATAATAATAGCATTATACAAAAAATTGTAATGAATAAACAACAACAACAACAAAAAAACTCCCGGGATGAAGAAGGCATAAAAGCAGTGTTTTTAAAAAATTTTTTTTATTTATGTAGGCTAGAAAAGCCTTTATATTTATATCCTATATATATCCTTATTATATCCTTTATATATCCTTAATATTTTAATTCTTTTTCATATGTAAAGATTTTGAATAGCAAGCAGTTTGTAAGCGAGGTGCACAACAGCGCTTTGCGCTGGACAATAGACCGGCTTTGTTCTGGTCTATTGAAAAATCTATTATAGTTTCTCAAAATAGCAACGCGCCAGCAATACACCCAAACACACCTCCCTTTTTTAGACCAGAACGCATATGGGCGCACATATGAGCGCAAATGCATTTGCTATATAAACAGCATGGCTCAAAACGACTCTTGCGCCAAGCTGAAATTAGCAAACAACAATTGCGTTACAAATGTCATTAATATCGCAATGTGTGTATCTGCAACAGTCACGTTGCTGTCACAACTAACTCCTGTCATGAATTCACTCTCTCATAAAGAGACTCACTGGATCGCAGAAGTTATGAAAACATGAATATTTATTAACAATGACACTTACGAGGAAAATTGGAACACGTGAATCGCACATAGGAGCACACAGGAAGACAATTCAAAAGACGTGCAATACTACACTGGATCGAACAAAACACAGAACTTGATTAAACTGGAAATGATTAAACTTGATTAAACACAGGAAATGATTAAACTGATTACATAAAGGGGAGAAACCCTGATGAACCTCTTGAAACAAACAACAGGCGGGAAAACTGAACAAAGGAATCACATGACCAAAACATTAGCACATAGAACACAACACAGAACCTGACAGTTGCAGGATTAGATTATTTATTAAAGATTCTGATTTTAGAAAAAAAATATGTTTTTTTTAATTATTTATACAATGATGACCGTATTGTTTTACATTTGATTGTTCAATTTCCGTACTTAAATACTCTCCAAAAAAACATAAAGCACTGTTTATTCATTTATTTTTGCTTGTAATTTATTGTAATTTATGCAAATGCACTGCATAGAAGAAGACTTGATCATCCCAGTCGATCTAAATGAGCGAATTCTTTCCAAACAGAGCTATTCAAATCTGGTGAAATTTTATTTTATTCATTTCGCAATATACAGTTAAGGTAAGAATTATTAGCCCCCCTGTTTATTTTTTTTGCCCATTTTCTGTTTAACGGAGAGAAGATTTTTTTTCAGCACATTTCTAAACATAAAGGTTTTAATAACTCATTTCTAATAACTGATTTATTTTATCTTTGCCATAATGACAGTAAATAATATTTGACTAGATATTTTTCAAGACACTTCTATACAGCTTAAAGTGACATTTAATGGCTTAACTAGGGTAATTATGTTAACTAGGCAGGTTAGGGTAATTAGTCAAGTTATTGTATAATGATGGTTTGTTATGTAGACAAAGGAAAAAAAATAGGAGCTAATAATTTTCACCTTAAAATAGTTTTTTTTTTTTAAATTAAGACTGCTTTTATTTTAGCCAAAATAAAACAAATAAAACTTAACTTTAAATATTATCAGACATACTGTGAAAGTTTCCTTGCTCTGTTAAAAATCATTTAGGAAATATTTGAAAAACAATAAAAATCAAAGGGGGGCTATTAATTCTGTCTTCAACTTTCTATCATGGCAAAACAAAATATCTTATATTTTATATCTTAAAAAATTTTCCAGTATCGTGCAGCTCTAATATATCTTAATGTATGCACCATAAACACAGTATAATTTGCTCTACATGCAGTGCTGCTCAGAACATTTCTTAAAAGAAAAATCATGCTGCCTACCTTCGTGAACAGCGTCGCGTCAGGATCACACCTCTGATACCTTAAAAGCCCGTCAGCGTAGGCTGTTTACAAGATTTTGGATTTGAGCCATTCATACAGGTTATAATACTTGTCTATTCTCTTTCGCTGTCTGCATGTGGCTGGTCTTGTTCAGTATTATATTGTCACCTTGTAATAACAGTTCTCAGCATAATTGAGTACACTCCATTTTGAAAATGAATATTTGTATCTGTTTCTCAGTGAATATAGGCAATTGTATTTTGGTGCATTTAAACAAAACAGATTTATTAAACAGATATATTTATTCAAATAATATTTTAGTCACCAAACATATTTAGTAATTTAAAGACAATACAATGAAATAAAAGCAACGTATTGCAAAAAAAATTACAAACTACAAAATTTCAACTAAATTAAAATTTGACTTTTTCTCTTTTTTAAATTTGTATTTAATATTTTACTATAACATATATTTGCGTGTACTAGTTTTTGGACCATTGTCATAAGTTATACTGTTAGATTAGCAGATTTGGCTTTAGTACTGACTAATTGAATGTATATGCACAAATATAATATTGGATAGCTTCCTATTAAAAATATCAATTTAAAAGAAAGATTTGTGTGCTGTGTACTTAATATATGCTGACCACTGTATTTGGTTCTACGCATATGACATATATGACAAATCTATTCCCATATTCTTATTCTATGATAACTTATTTACATAATTAAAAAAATGTGTAGAGAGTTAGTTTATTTCCTCATAATCAAACTCTAACTTGGCTATATAACTTTCTACTTGTGAGCCAACCAGCACTTTAAATGCATACGAAAGCATCAATAAGGATAATCTAGATGAGTGATATTAAGGTTATGAGGCGTTTTATGACATACATTTTTCATAGTTAGAAAAAAAAAATAGTAAAGATAGTTAAAGTTGTTGATAATAAAGTATTTTAGATAATTTTGATTATTTTACATGTGAAATATTTTAATTACACACACACACACACACACACACATATATATATATATATATATATATATATAATATTGCTGCAGCATTGTTTCCTTCTTTTCTGTTTTGGAGTTTGTAAAATCTGAAATGTTTACAATATTAAGGCTGAAAGATCAAAAAGTCAACAATTTAATTAAAGGCATCTTAATTACAACATGTCTAGAACAAAAACACAATATTACAGAGCTGCTTTCTCTAAATCAAAGGATATTTATACAAAAACGTTTGAACAATTCCCAAAATTATGTCTTTTATTACCTATAGCCCCGGTTTTACAAACAAGGTTTAAGGCTAGTCAAGATTAAATTGCATGTTTGAGCTGTCTCAGCTCAAAATAACTTGTGGTGAGATGTCTTGAAATATATCAGTATAATTTTTTGTCTTCAGGTGCACACCAGTAATATGTTTTTCTAAAGCCATTTTAATAAATGTGGCCTAAATAACCTAATTTAACTTAGGCCTAGTCCTGGCTTAATCTAAGCCCTGTTTGTGAAACTGGGCCATAATGTTCTTACCAAAGTTAACATCTTATTCTCAACTTTAAAATGAAAAAGTTATTTGTCGATTTATGTTCTATTCCGATTTGATTGCTTCTGTACTTCTGAATATTGTTGTTAGATGAATACAGCTGAGAGAAACACAAAAGTGTGTTTTGTTGTTCAGTTTGTTCCTCTGCACCCATGGAGAGCTGGCAGTTGGACCCGTCCTGACTGACCTGCGTCCAGATTACTTTCCCAGTCTCCAGCTAGGAAACCAATTCATTCTTTCATTCTCATTCTCTCACCTATTCTCACCCATTTCTAAAGTGCCCGGAATTTTTTTAACTTGTTTGTGCCTTTGTTTTTGTGTGCATTTGGCTTTTCTCCGGCTTCCAGCTGAGACCTTTTCTTTTAGTTTGATTATTGCTGCGTAGTTTGGCAGTCTCAACACCATCCCACTAACATATTGGTATCATTTTTGTTCTTAATATTTTGTTTTAATGTGCACTGACTTCAATAGTCCTACTCACACACACATACACACACACTCTGGCCTGCCCTCTGCACCCTCTCACGCGTTGTGAATAATGAATGAGTGTGTTTGATTAAAGCGGTCGGGCCAAATGGGTTTTCTGCTTTTCAATCACGCTGTGTCGTTGTGACGACGGAGCATGTGGCAGAAAGGAAGCATTAAAATCAGTCAGATATCGCTGATGTGGGGGCGATGGGAACAGACAGCTGCACCTCTGATCAGATACCAGACAATCACAAGCTCACCTCTGAATCATGACAAGATCACCCAGAGCTTGTCAAATCTTTGATGAATGCATGATCAATTCCACATTAGCTTTTCATTACACTCATTTAACATCTAAATCAAAACAACAAATACATTTATATATTTTATTTATTATTTGGACTGTTTTGAGTGAGCATCATGCATTACATTTGCAAATTTTAGATATTAAAACATCTATCTATTTGTGTGTGTGTGTGTGTGTGTGTGTGTGTGTGTGTGTGTGTGTGTGTGTGTGTGTGTGTGTGTGTGTGTGTGTGTGTGTGTGTGTGTGTGTGTGTTTATACACAGTCCTCAGCATAAATAAGTACACCCCTGACAAATCTTTTATTTAAATTAATATTTACTATAGGTTGCGTTAAAATATTATAATTCTGTATACATTCGATTACTCAGTACTAAAGCCAAATCTAGAGGTAATCTAACAAAATAATTATAAGGGTCCAAAGATTTGTAGCTCAAATATATTTGTTAGGGAAAAATATGAAATACAATAAAAAAAAAAAAGCAAATGTGAAGAGAAACAAAACAAAACAAAAATTTTTTGTTAAAATTTCGCATTTTGTAAATTTTTTTGCAATATTTTGCATGATTTTTTGCATGATTTATTATCTTTTTATTTCTACAGATGTTCAGTGACTTAAAATATCATTTGAATAAATAAATCTGTTTAGAAAATCTGTTTTGTTCAAATACACCTAAAGACATTGCCTATATTTACTGAAAAATTAAGAAAAAATATTAATTTTCATAATGAGTTGTTGAAAATTAATTATGCTGAGCACTGTATATTTGAAGAGTTTAGATGCAAAAATCTCTAAGTGCTGTCTGAAATTTCTATCAAAAATGAGCATTATTCTCAGTCTCCTTTGTTTATATTGAGCTATTTTTTACTTTGAAAACATGAAAATAACTTATTCTTTGCCATAAAATGAAATTACTGAACCTTCTGATTACACAGGAGCCGGATTAAAATGCTCATTTTAGAAGAAAGTTTGAGATGGCATTTAGAGGTTGCATCTGAACTTTTCATATATAAACTAGTCTAAAGTTTGGAAACATTAATACTTATATATTTGTATCAACATTTAAGGTGCAGTAGGTGACCTGCCAAAATGCTAACCGGTTAGCATAGTATCTTTAAAACAGTGTCTCCCCTGCCGTCTGCAGACTGCAGCTCTGCACAAGACGTTTGGCCATAGGAAAAATGGTCGTGCCCAACTGAGCCTGGTTTCTCTCAAGGTTTTTATCCTTCAC
Organism: Danio rerio; assembly: GCF_052040795.2. Lineage (NCBI taxonomy): Eukaryota > Metazoa > Chordata > Actinopteri > Cypriniformes > Danionidae > Danio > Danio rerio. Next base: position 48,920,985 of record NC_141036.1, read on the forward strand.
TTTCGCCAATGGCCACTGGCTTGCATGTTCTGGGACTTGAAGAGCTGCGCATCTATGGATTTGCTCTTCAGTGTTTGGAATCTCAGCAGTGAATATTAAAACCACACTGAACTGAACTGAACTGAACTGAACAGAACTTAAACTCTAAAACTGGTCTGACTCTGTTTCAATTTACTATAATCTTCTATGTGAAGCTGCTTTGTCACAATCTAGATTGTAAAAGTGCTGTACAAATAAAGATGAGTTGAATTGAATTGAATTGAATTGAATTGAACTGAATTGAGTTGAATTGAATTGAATTGAATTGAATTGAATGTATTTGCTGACAGCAAGTTTGGGCTACTTATTAGAATTATGGGAAATTTCAACCCAACAATTTTTAACTAGATGAACATTTTTTAGTTTTATGCCTTACCCAGAATATAAAAATACATATAAATACATTTAGATCATTTACTGTAATCATTACTGTTGGACTGTGAAGAGACTTTCAACCGGCAAAAAAAAAAAAAGACACCTGCACCTTTAATTTAGGTTTTAATTTCTGTGCACACGACTGCATTTACAGTATATGATCAAAAATAGAATAAGAACAGTTATATTGTGAAATTTTATTTACAATTTCAATTGCCGTTTTCTATGGGAATTTCTTTTTAAAGAGCCCCTATTATGGATTTTTAAAAATGACCTCCATGTATTGTGTAACAAAGCTCTAAGTGAAGTGAAATATCCAGATAAGGCTTAAATCTGAAAGTGCATCATGTTTAAAACTTTTGATTCATTTATAAAAGAGTCGACTCATAGTGCTTCAAATGAATCATTTTGATAACGAGTCTTTGGCCATTTCGGCGTGAGGTCACTACGAAACATAAGCCCCGCCCAATTCTTGCACTCACTCGCAAATCCGGGAAAATTAAAACCTGTGGCCCCACCCACAAACAGTGTAGCAGATCCAGGTTGAATCAAGTCATGAATAAGCTGTGCTCAGCCGGATATTATTGGAAGTGTGAGGAATAGTTAGTGTTATTTTCTCAATCCAAAGATGAAGCTGTGAAGAGTCAGTGGTTTAGGTTTGTTTTTGCAAAAATACCTCAGCATCATAGCCCAGCCTTGTGCAGTTCAAGTGCTTCAGTATTCTACATGCTTACAACAGGGGATTAGTTAGCCGTTTGTTAAGGGAAGGATCAGAAAAGACTATTGATGAATGGGACTTTGTCAGAGCTTGACAGGAACTTTATCAGTACACAGCTCATGGATCAGTTTCTTCCTCCACTTCACGAGTGTAAGTAAGTACGATTAAAGTGGACTCCTTGTTTCCTCTAGCTTGCTAATGATGTATTTAATTGTGTCAGTTAATTGTGCCAATCGGCGCAGATTAGCTTCGCGCTAAGGAGGGGTTTCTGAACAAATGAGTTGCTGAATGAATCAAATAGGAGTCGCTGGAATAATAAGGTAAAAATAAATGCATCTTATAAGACAATGAAAGTGTTTTTTGACTTTGCATGCATATCAGCCTGTTGTTTGAGACTTGTAAAACCAAAATATGACCCTTTTAAATGTATAATAGTGGCTCTTTAATGTCAATCATTGCATTTAAAATAATTTTCCATCATCCAATATTCCAGTCTGATATGTGGCTCTGTTATGAAAAACTATTATTAACGTTTAATCACTAAGAAGGGTTCTGTGTATTTTCCCTGCTTTCTATTTTTGTGAAATATATTTGTGCATTTTACATTTTATGATACTTGATATACAAATGCTTGATTAATACGTTAAGAAAAAATGTTACTGCTCACCACTCCAAAGAATCAAACAGAAGAACAGAGGATAAACAAGAGTGCTCATCAATACACAAATAAACCTTCCATTATATACCTGATTAGGATATATTTTAACCCAAATGTGTCAAAAAAGATCCCAATAGCATTATATTGGGTGCTTTCATCAACAGAAATCTATTCACAATAGATTTCTTGCGCAAAATGTTGGAAACTTAGAAAGTGTCTTGTGTCGTGGGTCACAGCACATGCTAATAGACAAGACAAGATCCACATTTTAAATCCCAGATGCTATTAAAATGTCTTTGTTATAGCATCATTATATTCGCAAATATGCATGAAGTCTTTCATGCTAGACACATTGAATTGTAATAGCAGCAATCTATAAACTGCATTTTCATTTGAAACATTCATTCATTTTTTTTGGCTTAGTCCCTTATTTATGAGGGGTCACCACAGCGGAATGAATCGCCAGTTATTTTGGCATATGTTTTATGCAGCAGATGCCCTTCCAGCCCATACAATTTTTTTTCTGAACACACACACACACACACACACACACACACACACATACACTATGGGCAATTTATTCAATTCACCTATAGTGCATGTTTTTAGACTTGTGGTGGAAACCAGAGCAACCAGAGAAAACCCACGCCAACACGAGGAGAACATGCAAACTCCACACAAAAAAATGCCAACTGACCTAGCCGGGACTCGAACCAGTGGCCTTCTTGCTGTGAGGCGACAGTGCTAACCACTGAGCCACCATGCCACCCCAATTTGAAACATTTAAAAATTTGCAATTATAAATGAAATTCAAAGGCTGGATTATTTTACACACGCACACACACACACACACACACACACACACACACACACACACACACACACACACACATCTCATGTGGACACAATTTATGCATTGTCATTTACATTTATCATCATGTCAACTGTGTCCAACACGCATGAATCACACACCTCCAGACACACTCACTGCTTTAATTGTAGATGTCAGTCGCACCTGAGGGCTTTTGTGATGTGTGTGTGCACGCGTGGATGTGTGTTAGGATGTTTATTAATTATCTTTGTTTTATTTAGTAGTACACAATCTTTTAAAGGGATAGTTCACCCAAAAATGAAAATCTACTTACTACAGATGTTCCCAAGAATGTGGAAAAACTCTAACCAGTGACTTCCATAGTAGGAAAAACAAACACTATAGAAGTCAATGGTTACAGGATTCCAGCTTTCTTCAAAATAGCTTGTTTTGTGTTCAACTGAAGAACAATTTAAACTGATTTGTAACAAGTAAAAGGTGAGTAAATGATGACAGAATATACATTTTTGGGTAAACTACCATTTTAGTATGACAGTGTCATCTGTGTGTTGTTTATTATGTGAGGCAAAAACTAGCTGCAGTGGTTTCCCTGGTTGCATAAAACTCCATTTAAATTATGCTCTAAAGAAAACTGGGTTTTTCTGCTTGTTCTACCAATACATTTATTCCGGTATTGTTTTTTATTAAAAAATACATTTTAATGACATTTTCATCCCAACTGTTGGGTTTGTCCATATTTGACACATGGGTTACAACAAACCAGCATTTTTTTGAGTGTAATTTGGACCAGTTTCCCAGCAAATTAGGTTTGTTCTTTTGAAAACATGAAATGTAAATTGTTTATTTGCCATTTTTTATAAAATATTCAAGTAAGTACAGCCTGTAAATAAATGTACAATATGTTTTATTATAGACTTATTATATGTAGAATATACACACTTAACAATTCACTGTAAAATCTTCAGGAACTTAATGATCAGTTTGGTTCCCAGTAGACTGTAAATTTACAAGCATACTGCAAATGAATAATTACAATTTACTGTAAAACTTACAGTAACTTACTGTCCATTTGGGTTCTCAATAAGACTGTTATTTTACAAGCACACTGTAAATTAATAATTACAATTTACTGTACGATTTACAGTAACTTATTTTCAATTTTGGTTCCCAGTGGGACTGTAAATTTACAATCACACTGCAAACGAATAATTACCATTTACTGTACAATTTACAGTAACTTACTGTCCATTTTGATTTTCAGTAAGACTGTAAACTTACAAACACACTGTAAATTAATAATTACAATTTACTGTAAAATTTACAGTAACTTATTGGCAATTTTGGTTTCCAGTGGGACTGTAAATTTACAAGCACACTGTAAATTAATAATTACAATTTACTGTAAAAATTTACAGTACATTACTGTCAATTTTAATTACTAGTAAGACTGTAATATTACAAGTACACTGCAAATTAATAATTACAATTTACTTTAAAATGTACAGTGACTTACTGGCAATTTTGGTTCCTAGATAGACTGTAAATTTACAAGCACACTGTAAATTAATAAGTACAATTTACTGTGAAACTTGCATAACTTACCAGCAATTTTGGTTTCCAGTAAGACTATTATTTTACAAGTGCACTATTACTTAATTACAATTATAGTGTTAAAATACAGCACAATTGTAATCATTTATTTGCAGTCTGTTTGCAAATTTACAATCTTACTGGAAACCAAACTTGTCAGTAAGTTACTGTAAATTTTACAGTAATTTTTTACAGTGTAGAACTATTCCATCAGTTAGGAATTTTGGTCATATTTAATTAATATTTTATGACATTAGTTAATCTAATCTTCGTAGCATTTGCTTAATTCTTCAAGTAAAACTCTTTATATGTTCAAGTACATAAGCTTATATATAAGAATATAAGCATAATGAAGCATTAATAATTACACTACTTCAAAATTTACTTAATATTTGTAAAAATAAATGTAAAAATGTTTCACTGAAAATAAAAAGCTGGTTAGATCATAATAAATGTTTTTACAGTGTAGCTGTAGATATATTGTCTTCTTTTGAGTTTCTATAGTATGTCATAATGATATAAATAGTTTTTAAATAGCACCGTTTTATCATCCTTTTAGAAAATGTGCAGCAGAGCAAAGAGAGAACATGAGAAATAGGCAGTAAGAGAGAGAAAGCGAATAAGTTTGTTGGATGGATGGAGAAAATCTGACCAAGCAGCATCTTTCGTGCACCCTTGAGTGTGTGTGGGTGTGTGATGAAGGAGTGAGATGCGAGAGATGGGAAAAACAGCTGGCGTCAGAGTCTCAGAAGAGCTCTTGCTCATATACTTCACGCACAGTGACTCCAGATATTTTCAGAAGCGCCTCTGACATGTTCTGCTTCTGTCCAGCATAAACACACATACACATACACACACACACACACTTTGCATATATGAACAGAAAATATCAATGCCTCTCTTTTTACCTTCTGTCTTTCTTAGAAGAGATGCATTATTTGATTATTTATTGAGGATAAATCGATTTACTGCAGTAAAAAGGCTATTTATAATGTGTCAAACTTTTTTTTGTGACAATCCACAAAATACCAGAGTTGAGAAGTACTTTTTATTTAAAGGCCAAAATACTTCTTTCACACTGGATTCAAGATCTAATGATATATCTCCACTTGGAAAAAAATTAAATATTCAATTAGAGGTACTAGCAAATTCTGCTATGTTTTGCAACTATTATTATCATATTTCACCACTATAAATGTACCTCTATATAATTATCATTATTTACTATTTTATTTTATTCAATTTTGCTGTTTGTTTTTATATTTATTTATTTATTTGCATTATTATAATTATTTATTTATTTATTTATTTATTTATTTGCATTATTATTACTATTATTTATTTGCATTATTATAATTATTTATTTATTTATGCATTTGCATTATTATAATTATTTATTTTATTATTTATTTATTTACATTATTATAATAATTATTAATTAATTAATTTATTTTGTATTTATTTATGTATTTATTTATTTATTTTGTGTCCTTACTATTTTTATTATTGTTACTGTCAACATTTATTTTAGGCAGTGTGTTTAGGGTTTGTTGAAGTGGGTTTAAGAGATAATCTATCTCTGTATAAACAATGACACCTGCACTTGGCATAAAAATGGAGAAAAAAAATACGGCTTATGCTATTTTTTATCTGTTTTGAATAAAAGTGATGCATGTTCTCAAAAAGTGTTCTTAAAGGTTCAAGAAACCTTTGGGTACTTTTTTTGAGATTTTACAGATTTGTGTGTGTTGAGCATCAGTTAAGACAATGTTAGCACCTGTTAGCTGTAATTATGGGGAAAACTCGACTAAGCGCAAAACTGCAAGTGCAAAGATGACGTGTCGGTTTCTCACTATTATTCATAGCTGAGTTTTCTTATCTTATGAGAAGAGCCGGCTTCTTAATTATTCATGACTGCGCGTGCGTTCCGAAGGCAAGACAGACCTGCCAGTGCCAAGCTGTGTGACCCTATGCTGATGACTGGGTGAGACCGTGTCCACGGACCCACGGCACACAGTATTTAGCTGTTCATGAAGTGTTGTTTGTGTTTGTGTCCATGATCCATGGGGTTTGTTGCATGTTTTTTTCCCGCGACACTGTCAGGGCCGATACAGCAAAGCTGTTTGTGTGCACCAAGAATTTTTGTCAGGAGAGCAGCATGAGAATTGGAGAATGGCGGACGCTGTCTTTTATCAGGAGTTCGCTCACATTTAGACACATCGCCGTGCTGCTGTGTTCGCCTAAATCCGTCAGATTACCAGCAGGGCTAATGGTTAAAATAGACAGGGCAAGAGACCTGCGGCACTGAGTCTGCATTCAGACCCAAATTGTGGTTATGTGTATATAAAAATTACAAATGACAAATGTAGCAGGGCATTAAATTCCTGTTTATTTCTTTGCATTTTAACTTTGTAAACTATAAACTCATGCGTCTCCTCAAGGTTTGTGTATCATTTTGAGTCGACTGACAACAGTTGTTCATTCCCCTCCTCCTCCCCTGCTCTGCTGGCCTCGCCCACTCCTGCTCTTTGCTCGCGGAGCTCCATGCCCATTAAGATGCTTCTTTTGAAAAAATTCTGAGGTAGACCTTAACCGAAAGTGGGTGGTGTCATGGTTCTTTAATGTGCTGTCAGCTTGCTGTGATTCAGTGTGCTAAAGGTAACTGTTGGACTGTCAGTGTGTTAAACCCCGGCTAAATTCATCACACTTTAAACCACCCACTCTAGTGAAAATTGCTAGTTTAGGAAGTAGGAGATTTCTAGCATTAAAACAATATGCGTTGATGTTTATTTTATTTCAGGGAATGTATTTGTTGCTGGAGTTTCCTATTTTTTACCATATTAGCATTAAAGAATAAAATAATTATTGTGAATAATCAAGTTTTATTCATAGTAACAATAATATACTGAAATTTAAAACTAGAATCCTTTTGATGACGTTTCAAGGCTTATTTAAGAGTCTCCAAAATACTTACTGATTGTCTTTTTAAGTCTTTATATACTTCAGGGGGTGTTTAGACAATTTTCAATCAGGTTTCAGAGCACATCACAGTTCAGAGAGCGCCCTTATAAAGATGATCAATGATATACGCCTAAAAACAGATTCAGGCAAGCTAACAGTGCTGGTTTTGCTCGATCTCAGTGCTGCATTTGACACTGTCGATCACAGCATACTTCTGGATAGTCTGGAAAACTGGGTTGGGCTATCTGGCACGGTCCTCAAATGGTTCAGATCTTACCTTGAAGGTAGAGGTTACCATGTGAGTATAGGTGACCACAGGTCGAGGTGGACACCAATGACATGTGGAGTCCCACAAGGCTCGATTCTGGCACCTCTCCTGTTCAACCTTTACATGCTCCCTCTGAGCCAAATAATGAGAAAGAACCAAATTTCCTACCACAGCTATGCTGATGACACTCAGACCTACCTAGCCTTACTGCCTGATGACTACAGCCCTATTGACACCCTCTACCAGTCCATTAATGAAATGAACTGTTGGATGTGCCAAAACTTTCTTCAGTTAAACAAAGAGAAAACTGAAGTCATTGCGTTTGGGAACAGAGATGAGGTTCTCAAGGTGAATGTGTACCTTGGCACTAAAGGTAAAAAAAAAATAAGGTCAAGAATCTTTGTGTGACTCTGGAGTCAGATCTGAGTTTCAATAGTCATGTCAAAGCAGTCAGTAAATCAGCATACTATCATCTCAAAAACATAGCAAGAATCAGATGCTTTGTTTCCAGTGAAGACTTAGAGAAACTTGTTAATGCTTTTATCAGCAGCAGGGTGGATTACTGTAATGGACTCCTCATTGGTCTTCCTAAAAAGACAGTCAGACAGTTGCAGCTCAACCAGAACGCTGCAGCCAGAATTCTGACCAGAATCAGAAAATCAGAGCACATCACACCTGTCCTCAGGTCTTTACACTGGCTGCCAGTTACATTCAGAATAGATTTTAAAGTATTATTACTTGTCTATAAATCACTAAATGGCCTAGGACCTCAATACATTACAGATATGCTCACTGAATACAAACCCAACAGATCACTCAGATCTTTAGGATATTATAAACTAGAAGTTCCAAGAGTTCAGTCAAAGCAGGGTGAATCAGCTTTCAGCCACTATGCCCCCCGCTGCTGAAATCAGCTTCCAGAAATGATCAGATGTGCTCCAACATTAGGCACATTCAAATCAAGACTGAAAACACATCTGTTTAGCTGTGCCTTTACTGAATGAGCACTGTGCTGCATCTGACAGTTTGCACTATTATGTTTTGAATAAGTTGGTGGCTTTTATAATCATTTAAAATGAGTTAGTAAATGATTGATAAACTATTCAAATCATTAATTATTTTATTTTATTTTTCAGGCATATAGTAATGGTTACTGTATTTGTTAATAAATGCTTTATTAACTCAACTTCATGCAGTTTTGTGATCTAATCTAAAGTGAGGACTGTTTATACTTGGTAAAATACTTATAAATGACACTTAAAGCATCAAATCAACAATAAATGTTTGCAATCTTCTTTAAAAAAAAATGACTGTAAACTTTAAACGTCGCTGAATAACAGGAGTGTCAAAATACAATTATAAATAAAAACAATTAAATCAAATTGGATAAAACAACAACAATACAATAATTTAGCAATATATCGTGATTCAACATTTCAGTGTTATTTAAACTGTACAGTAATTTTATTTTACATAAGGTTTTAAAGATGTTTCATTTGTGTATCTTCAAATAAATAGAAATTAATAAAGTCATTTTTGTTCTTTTTTCCTGTTCAGAATATAACTGAGCCTTTAATTGTCATTTATAAGGGATTTATAACGCATAATTAGTCCTCACTTTAGATTAGGTCACAAAACTTAATAAAGCGTTTTTTTAAAAATACAAATTAACTATTAGTATAAGCCTGATTGTTAAGATATTTTAATGTTAATTTTAATAGTTTATTAATCATTAACCTACTCATTCTGAATGATCTTAAAATAGCACCAACTATTCTTTAATAACTAAATAATGCAATACTTAATTAAGTAATGGAAAAATAATCATTAACAAAGTATGAAAATACAATCATGAAGCACATTATATATGTGGGTATTGGTCCAGATTACATCATTTCTAGCTGTATTTATCAACTGCTTACTAACATCTGTTAATGTAACGTTATTCCTTAACAAATAGAGAATTAACTATGTGCTAATGCTTAATTCTATATGAATAAATTATTCATATTGTGTAGTTATTATAAGGTGTTTTATTAGATATACAGTTGAAGTCAGAATTATTAACCCCCATGTATTTTTGTTTCTGCTTGATTGATATAGGATTTTTAAGTGCAATTTAAAAGCTAGGTTAATAGGTAAATCATTGTATAATGATGGTTTGTCCTGTAGACAATCGAAACAAAAATTGCTTAAGGGGGCTAATAATATTGATATACTTAATATACTTAAAATGGTTTAAAAAAAAAAAAAAAAACTCCAGCCAAATAAACTCCAGCTGAAATAAAACAAATAAGACTTTCCCCAGAAGAAAAAATATTATAGGAAATACTGTGAAAATTTCCTTGCTCTGTTAAACATAATTTGGGAAATTCTTAAAAAAGAAAAAAAATCACAGGAAGGCTAATTATTTTGATTTCAACTGTATATGCAACTTAAGTGTAACCCTTAATATTGAATCATATGCTACTGTGCAAATTTTTTATATATAAAAATAGTTTTATTTAAATTTATTTAATGTTTTTTTACATAATGTCATTACAAAAAAATCAAGATATAAACTGTATTTAACATTGATATTAAAATAAATGCTTCCTAAGCTGCATATTAAGAGGATTTCTGAAGCATTGCATAACATTATGTGACGTCTTTGGCATCACAATAATTAAAATTAAGATTAAAACAGAAATGAGCTATGCTAAAATATGAAAACATTTCAAAATATAACCCGATTGCTGTAATGCTTAAATATTGAATCTGGTAGAAATCTCTTTTAATAGCGTGAATGTGTGTGTGACCAAGAGAGACGTTGTGAATCTTCATGTGTTACTGGCAAATCTGATTGTGAAGGTAAATTGGTGTAAGTAATGAGCATATTTGATATGAACAAGCTCAGTGGGAGGAGCTGGTGAAACACACACGTTCACAATGAGAACGACTGCACCTGCTCCCTTCCTAATACATTGTGTGTTACATGGGGGAAGGGAGTTTCTCTGAAATACACCAAATCTCTTACATTGCAAAGATCTTCCTCTTTGTGTGTGTGGGTTCATGCATGTTTTATGTTTCTATTTTTGCTGATTCTCCCTATTTGTGAGCACATTTAATTTAATTGTAGTGATTATTTGTTAGTTCTGTGAATATGTGTGGAGGATCGTGGGTCTTTTGTTTGCTGAAGCTGCAGTTTCTTCTCTTTGGGAACAAGAGCAGGGCTGCAGGTTTAAAAACTCCTGGACAGCAAAAGCACAAAAGAGCTGAAGCGCTCAGCACACACTTTACAGTACTGACTTCAGCTTTTCCAAACACACACACACATGCAAAAATACTCTAACAGGATACTTTATTGTGATTTGGTGTGTTAATAACTCACTCACTCTTATTCTTCCGTCACTTCTGTCTGATTTTATTGTTTATGTCTGTGTAAAGGTGTGCGTACATTATGACCAAAATTTCAACTATTTGCCATATTTTACCACTATTTTCAAGCTTCTTTTAGATGAGCTGATGCCGATTTCTTTTCTGTGTTTGTGTGTTTTTGAGAAGTGTTAATTTACAGGTTTAAGTCAGGTTTGAGATTATTTTTATTAAAAAAAAAAAAAAAAAAAAAATATATATATATATATATATATATATATATATATAATATTATATATATAAATATATATATATAATATTATAAATATATAAATATATATATATATATATATATATATATATATATATATATATATATATATATATATATATATATATATATATATATATATCCTACTATTATATATATAACTTGACTAATTATACTAACTTTCCCAGTTAACATAATTTGAATCAAAGACTATAGAATACTTGAAGGACTTTATCTGAATACAACTATCTTGCAAAATAAAATATTAATACAGACTTACAAAAGTTATTACAAACAAAGGAGAAGAGAGCAAAAAACTGTCTGAGGATTAAAAGGAGTTTTGTGTCTAAACTTAGCCAGGATTTCTTGGGCAAAAATCTCTACAACATGTATGTTTGTTTTTGTCATTTCTAGTCAAGTCAGTGTAATATTAGGCCAATAACTTAATGCTGATTTTGCATCTTTTGTCATCTATTAAATCCTAATTTTTTTTTTTGCTTATCAAGTGCTTCTCTATATGATTTAGCAACTTCCACACATTATTGTTTACCCTGTGGTTTAGACAGCATGAATAACAACGTATTCAGTACTAATCTATGCTATTGTTTACATCTGAGTATCAGCAGTTTGGATGCACATCCGGGTAACTGCCCAAATCTTGACATAAGTGCTATAGCTCTCAATTTGGATTTTGAGTGATTGTCTTAATCTCAAATGCACATAAATGAAAGCAGGATTGAACAGAAAGAACACCCGTTGTCTTTTATAAAACATCTGTTTACGCTCGTTTTAAGTGTAAAAAGTGAACTCGTATGCGTGCAAGTGCTAATTAGATCAGAGATTGGGGTCTGCTGTGCTGTGCTCAAGGGAAATGTTCTTCTGCTGCTCTCCAGAGTCTAAAACCAGACTTACACACTCCTGAAGACACTGCGTACTTGTGCAGATGCATGACACAGAAGAAAACAATACGTGCACAAGATATTTGCATTTATGTTATTGTGTGCTAATGTACATGTGTATATGCACACAGTAGTGTATTTATAATTAGCGATGTCCATATCCGATCACGTGATCAGAAATCGGGCGATTTCAGACTTGGTCGGAATCGGATATCATCACCTGATCAGGACTTGAATATGTATGTATTCTCATTATTTTTGAACACATCTATAGTTATGCGATGGCACAGAGATAGACCTCTTTCTTGACTTCACACAGAAACAGCAACGCATGCGGCATGACACCACTTTGCTACAGAGACGCTATTGGTTAAATGCAGACAAAGTACAACATGGAAGCAGCTTGAAGCGGAAAGCGCGAGTGTGTCTGTGCTCTGGATGTATTATAAAGTTGATGATGACAACATTGCCATAGCAAAGTGGGAGATATGTAAACCTGCAGTTTTTGAGGAGCTATTTTCTCTTATATAAGTTTTTTAATATTTACTGTTGCACTAAAGTCCAAAAGTGAAGAGTTTATGTTATTTATTACTTGATTGTTTAAGCTACCTCACAGAAGTGTTCTATTTGATAACAGAGTTGTTGAATGTTAAAATAAGGTGAATTCAATAAAAAATAAAGATCATCCTGGATCTGTTTCTTCGCTTTTCTTTATTTAATTTTTATGTATTACAGAAGTATCAGATCAGGTTTTGGTATCAGTAGATACATAAAATTAAATGACTCTGACTTGCACTCGAGGGCAAAAAAAAAACCTAATCAGGACATCCCTAATACATATTATTATTATTTTATAGCTAAATTTCATTCATTCATTTTCTTGTCTGCTTAGTCCTTTTATAAATCTGGGATTGCCACAGCGGAATGAACCGCCAACTTATCCAGCAAATTTTAACGCAGCGGATGCCCTTCCTGCCACAACCCATCTCTGGGAAACATCCAGACACACATTCACACACACACTCATACACTACAGACAATTTAGCCAACCCAATTCACCTGTACCGCATGTCTTTGGACTGTGGGGGAAACCGGAGCACCCGGAGGAAACCCACGCAAACGCAGGGAGAACATGCTCACAGAAACGCCAACTGAGCCGAGACTCGAACCAGCAACCCAGCGACCCTCTTGCTGTGTGGCGACAGCACTACCTACTGCACCACTGCCTCGCCCTTATAGCTAAATTTATGTCAAGTAAATGATGTTTGACGTTTTTCAAAATATTTTTGAAAGAAGTCTTCTTTGCTCACCAAAGCTGAAATTATTTGATTTAAAACAGCTTTTTTTTGACTTGTGGTTTAAAGATTTATATTTACATTTGTAATTTTTATTACCAGAAACATTCTAATATTTTTAAAAATAATTTCCTATTAATACTATTTTAATAATTAAATATATTCAAACCTTGATATTTTTTCAAGATTCTTTGATCACTGGAAAGTTCAGAAGAACAGCATTTGTTTAAAATAGATTTTCAAACTCGATCCAGTATTTTCATAATGCACGCATTAAAAACAATAATTTATCAGCCAATAACGGAATGACAGATGATACAGCGGGTAAATTACTATTAAACACTTCATGTTGTTTCTTTGAAATAATATTTCTAAGGGAGCTGTGGACATGGAATTGAAGCAGATTTTGGTGAAACCCAAACAATACAAACATAAAAATAAAACAAAACATCTGAAAAATGAGTTATGAGTAGGCCCACACAGAATCTGCGCTCAGAATCCCGCAGGCTTCTGCCGACTTTCAGCCCATCATTGATTCTGTTTATTTACTTGTATAAATGAGTGTAAATTCATATTTATTCAGTTTTTAAATTTATTTTAGTAATACTATCGACTAATATGAAAATATTCATATGATTTATTTACAATACAAGTAAGACATTGTGTCTTTTAGTAGATTTATTATATGATAGACTTGCATTAAATGCAAGTTAAAAAGTATTACTTTTTATTTAATATATTAAGGTTTTTGTGATGATTCTCCCAAAATCATTCCGCATAAATTCGCAGATTTTTACTAAAATTCTGCGCAGAAAGAGCAAAAAATGTCCGCAGATTCCATCTGGCCCTAGTTGTGAGTACTAACAATGGAATGACACAAGGAGAAAATACTAAACTGCTGAAACCTATTTAATACTTTATATAAAGGGCTTTGTTGGTGATGAAAGCTTAAAGATGCCTCTCATATGGAGAATGAAGTCACATGCATCGCTCAGACTTCAACAGAGTGTAAAAATCTTGATGGTTCTGTGGGTCTCTTCTATAAAATCTGATCTTTATTTTGTGTTCTCGATTGTATTCAAGTCAGGTGATTGGCTGGGCCATTCTACAGCTTGATTTTCTTTCTCTGAAAGCATTTGAGAGTTTCTGAAAAAGCCACTCTGGTACTTCTGAGAAAAGTGGTGACGTGTTCAATACTTATTTCCCCCACTGTATACAGTTGAAGTCAGAATGATTAGCCCCCCTGAATTATTAGCACCCCTGTTTATTTTTTCCCTAATTTCTGTTTAATGGAGGAAAGATTGTTTCAGCACATTTCTAAGCATAATAGTTTTAAAAACTTATTTCTAAAAACTGATTTATTTTATCTTTGCTATGATGACAGTAAATAATATTTTTCAAGACACTTCTATACAGCTTAAAGTGACATTTAAAGTCTTAACTTGGTTAATTAGCTGAACCTGGCAGGTTAGGTTAATTAGGCAAGTTATTGTATAACGATGGTTTGTTCTGTAGATTATCTGGAAAAAAAATTTGCTTTAAAGGGGCTAATAATTTTGTCCCAAAAACGTTTTTTTAAAAATTAATAACTGCTTTTATTCTAGCCGAAATAAAACAAATATGAGTTTTTCCAGAAGAAAAAATATTATCAGACATACTGTGAAATTTTCCTTGCTCTGTTAAAAAAATCATTTGGGAAATATTTACGAAAGAAAAAAAAATCAAAAGGGGGCTAATAATTCTGACTTTAACTGTATACTGTGCATCCCTACTTTAATAGCACACTTTATATCTGAAATCTCAAACCCTCTATAAATACTGTTAAAAAAGAAAACTATGTTTTATATATTATGAATAAAGTTCTGATATAATACATCTGTTATGTTACCATCACATGACCTTCATCAGCTGTGTCACTTCACTGTCATTCATAAAAATCCTCTCCTCATGGCATAGAAAAGTGTTCATCAAATGCACAAAATTTAAAAGTAGTTGGTCATCCTGGTACTGTTTGTTTACCATTTTTTTGGAGACTATGTATAGATACAAACAAATATTTGGCACAATGTTGTTTGGTTATACTATATATAGGGCAGTATTGATTTCAATTGCACTGAAGTGTATCATAATGCTAGCCATTTTTGAGCTTTAGGGACTTCACCTTTCTTTTAAAAGGACACATGCAATACTGAATCCGGCTGAAGGTTTCATAGATGGCATCATAATCATGGTCCAATGTCTTAAAATGCAGACCAGGTAGGCAGCTCGCTAGGTTTAGGAACAGCAGATGTTGAAACAGAAGCTCTTCACCTCACACACACACAATGATAATACAACACTACTTGACATGCAATCTGTTCTCTCTTCTGTAAACCCTTTCATTTCTATTCCTCTGGTTTTCCTCTTTCCTTTAATTAGCATGTCTTGGACTCTCTCTGCGTCCGTCTCATACAATGGAGCAGTCCATTAAGCTTTACATGAGAAATGAGAGCCATTTTCTAGTCATGTGACCACGCCATATTAAAATGTTTGTAGGGCAGGGTGTGTGTGAAAAGGGATGGATCGGTATGGGATGGGGAATTGCAGGGCTTTCCTTATACATTATTCAAATCCCAAAGCAATTAAAGCAGAAATCTGTTATCAGCCTTTACCTTTGCGTCTCACAAAACACGATATACTGCAGCTTTCCACCTCTGAATTCATCTGCACCCTGCTGGTCTCTTGTTAGACCGAGACGGTGCTGAAACATGACGGCTATTTGATTTAACAAGACACTGAGATTCCCAAAGGTCGCCTGCATGCTCATATCTTGTTCTTACATATAGAAAGACTAGAGAAATAGTGTTTTATTTGCTTTGGCCTTTGTTGTCTTTTTAGGAATATAATAATAGATATAATTATAGGGAAAAAAACACACAATAAATTTGATTTAATCATAAAATCTATCTAAAAATTATATATATATATATATATATATATATATATATATATATATATATATATATATATATATATATATATATATATATATATATATATATATATATATATATATATATATATATATATCTGCGTCCGTCTCATACAATGAATTGAATTGAATTGAATTAAATACATACAACAGTTTTGTCTCTGTCTTGAATCTGATTGGCTGATAGCCGTGCGATATTCTGCCAGTAACAGCACTCGACCAGCCTCTTCACCCTTGTGTATTACTCCACTTAGCTACAAGCTGAGCACACTCTACAGTTTGACAAATATTTCTGCTGTTTTGCAACACAATGTACTTTTGAGGCTTTTGTAGTCGAGAATGTAGTTGTTTAGATTGTAACTATGCAGTTTATTTATTGGACAGTGCCTATTTTAAAAAAAAATCATAATTTCTGAGAGCGTGTCGGCAACCATTAGCCTATGTTTCAGCAAAGATGGTTGACGTTGTATATATATATATATATATATATATATATATATATATATATATATATATATATATATATATATATATATATATATATATATATATATATATATATATATATATATATAATCAATTGTATGATTTTTTAAATTAATTATTAATATTTTTATATTCTATTAATTATTGTTCTGAACAGATTAATTACAAATAATTATTAATTAATGAATAATTTATAATAAGTAATAAATTAATCTATTTAGAAATGAATTATTATTATAAATAAATACATTATTTTATTAATTATTATTGTTATTAATTATTATATTTTAATTGATTAGTTTTTAATATAAAAAATAACTTATTTTTAGTAAATAACATTTAGTTATATTATATTATATGCCATTTACTAAAATTTAAACTTTAAAACTGTGTTTATTAGCTGTATTTTTCATGTAAATAATTACGCTCACATTTATTATAACTTGTTTATTAAATTCTACAATAAACCTACTCTAAATCTATTGATTTATGTATACTATCTATGTGTTATATTAGTGTTTATAATAAGCGTAAATTATATGGATTTAATAAAACTCAAACCTGTCTTGCACAAACAGGGAATAAAGATAAAAACAAATAGATTCAAATAAATGATGAGAAAATAACAGGGATGACAGGGAATAATGTCTAAAATAATCTCACTGACGGGGAATAATGTCTAAAATATTGTCACTGACAGGGAATAAAGTCTATAATTAGGTCACTGACGGGGAATTGTGAGAGTAAGACTTTATATATATATATATATATATATATATATATATATATATATATATATATATATATATATATATATATATATATATATATATATATATATATAAATATATATATATATATATATATATATATATATATATATATATATATATATATATATATATATATATATACACACACACACACACACACACATAAATATATTTAAATATATATAAATATAAATATACTTGTTATTTTCATCTTATTTTAGTGCAAATGCAGTTTCATTGCCAGTTCGAAATATTCATTGTCAGCAAATGTTCTCTGTCCACACTGTACGCAGGGTGGTGATGGGTGGAGAATGGAGTGACTGCAAGCTGAGACGGTGCATGTGTATATGGGGTGCTTGTGTGTATGCAACAGCAGCTCTTATCATCAATCACAATGTTTCTGTCCTCTGACATCCCACTTTATCACTCCCTCTTTATCGTCTTCTCCTCCTGTTCTGATCCTTTCTCAGTGCTCAGCCATTCTCTGTCTACATCTACTGGTTTGTGTCCTCTGTTAGTCCTTGATTTTACTTACTCTTTGACTCACTGTCACACTTATTTAGCATATTTTTATATAGCTGAAAATGAGTTTGTAAATGCAAACATACTTTTAGTTTTTGATAAATATTTCACTTTATTGTGCTGAATCTCCATAAATACTCTGGTTTAGTGAATGGCTGTTTATGTCTTTCTTTTAAAGTCCCCCAGAAGTCAAAATGTAATTTTGTTGTTGGTGTTTTTATCAATATGTTACTTACCCTTTCTCACTTATGCAAATAATAATTCTCACTTTGCATTACATCAATGAGCATTTCAGATTCTAAACAGATCATCTGACCAATCAAATGCTCTCTACTATCTAAGGATCTCGTTACAAGATATGTCAGTAGTCAGTGACTTATTCAGTGATTCCCACACATGGTCTTTACAGGAGCGTGCCACCTGGGTATACTTAGGCCCAATCCCAATTCTACCCCTTAGCCCTTCCCCTTACCAGTCCCAGTTCTCTTTAGCTTGAAGGCGTAGGGTTACGAGGAAGGGGTAGATATTAGAGCTGCACGATTAATTGGAAAAAGATTGCGATCTCGATTGGACCGCCTAGGCGATCTTACTCCAGCATTTCTACAATTCTGTCAGTCATTCAAGTTAAGCAGAGAAGCAAAGGCGGCCGCACTCCTTCACATTGTTTTACATACGTTGTTGAACAACGTGGACACCTCCAAATGGTGCTGAAAGAGTCACATACTGTATTTATAGGTATAATTCACCCAAAAATGTCATTTCTGTCTTCATGTAATGATGTATTGGCAGCTGCGAAATCACACGTGACGTGAGCTGACCGTGAGCTGATACCACAGAGAGGGCAGGCGCATTTCGAACCGAAAGCAGGCACATAATTTAAATAATCATGTTGCAATATAGAGTTATAATGACGACAAGCATTTAATATGTTTTTCTTTCATAGCGAACAGTGTTGTGCATAAGAATAAATGTTTAACAGTGTCAGTATAACTACTCTAGCCTATATAATGTTGAATATAATGCAAGAGGGAATCTGATAATGACAAATGTCTGATTTTACCAGTAGGTCTAATGGTCTAATACTGTTGTCAGTGACAGATTGCAAGCACATGTCTATCAGAATTATGAATAGTTGTATTCTGATGTCATCACTTTACTGTGTATTATTGACCAGGACATATTTAAAGTCACTTCAAGTCCACCATTCCAAGTCTATACAAAATTTAGCATTTTAACTAACAGTAGACTCACACATAATATTTTTATTGTTGTTTTACCATATGTTTGAGAATTAACAATCATAATAGCCTACTCATATTAACCTTTATTTTACATCTATAGAGTCGTGAGAAAATCAAGATCTTTATTTTAAGCAAAAAAATCGCAATTCTCAATTTAGCCAGAATCATGCCGCTCTAGTGGATACCCCTTTTAACAGAGATTTTTCAGGACCACACTTGAAACCAAGGGGTAAGAAAATTTCCCAGAATACACCAGCTACAACGCCAGTATAGTTGTACCCGGAAGTAAGGAGATGCACAAATTTGTATTTTTAGTCATTATTATGAATTTTTACAACAAACAAGCACATGTTTTAATATATTCATAACAGCGTTCATATTTTACCTTCATGCTTTAAAAAAAAAAAACTTTAAATTTCTCTATCTATAACTAAATGGTGTGGATCTTGTCTGAAAATATGGCGAAAAGTCCCTCATGATGGTAATTTTTTTTTTTGATTGCGGTGTTTACTTCAATTATGCCACTAATTTATGCATACTCCACTTCTTAATTCCATTTCTGTTTAGTTCAGTTATGACTTTAGTGGGATTAGGGTGATCTGTTTGGAGCTTATGTAAGCCTACAGTTCAAAATTAATGTTTAACTTAATAAGCAGTTAGTAAACACAAGTACATCTTATTGAACATTTATTTTCATCATCAGTTATCACACTAGAACAGTTTCTCAAGGAGTTTGTGATGCATTTTAGAAACCAGAGACGAGCCTGTGGTCTACTGCGCCACCTGGCTTGAGAAACCCGTTCTCAAAGACGTACTTTTAGCCATTATTTGGTTAGCACACATATTCTGAATGCCTTCGGTAGAATCCAAATGAGCCATTTTAATCTAGATTAATTCCGAGATTACAGTGAGATCAATCTAGATTAAAAAATAAAATCTTTGCCCACCTATAATTATAACATTACAGCGCATCTGGTCTTGTCCCTTCACTGAATTGGGTGTATATGTGTAACCTGAAGGGTTTATGACATCATTGACCTGGATGTATTTTTTTTGTTGTCTCCAAACTTGGTTCGCTATAGGCTTCGCTAAGCTAACTCTGTAAAAATCTCTGCATTAAACTTTGAGCGTATTACATTCAGAGATGTTGTTTATGTTCACACAGCTACATTACACATCAACTAAAATTTAACATATGATATTGTAGTGGACCACCCCTTTAAAAGAGGAAGAGCTACTCAGTATGTCCCGCCCTGTCTGCATGCTTCAGCTAAAGCTGCACATTAAACAAAACAGCACATTTATAGCCACTTCAGTAGACCTTTAAAGGCTGGTTTGGTGCCACATTGTTATTGTCCTAGTGATGAGCTAACAGTAACCGTTCACACAGACTGAGCTCCCGCTGCGAGACACTTTCGCTCTTCTCTCCTCCTGCGCTAGCTCTGTTTTTCTGTTACATTGGCATTTTGTGTTGCCATTTGCCTTGAATAGTTTGCTTTATTTACAAGCAGTAGTCACTCAATATCATCCTCCGGAGAAATAGCTATAAAATGAACACTAACCAATCTCTCGCCCCAGTTTATAAAGTCCACACACACTGACCTGTTCTTGAATGAAACCTATGTGAGTTATGAGGTATGACATACTGCCATGGATCTGTCCACAGGTTAACTGCACTGTAAAAATCTTTTTACTTGTCTACCTTTCTTTCCGTCCATCCATTCATCTATCCATTTATCCATCAATTTATCCATCCATCCATCAATCCACTTTTCTATCATCTGTCTGTCTGTCAGTCTGTCTACTTGTTTACCTTTCCGTCCCTTTATCCATCCATCCGTCCATCCTGTCTGTCTGTCTGTCTGTCTGTCTGTCTGTCTGTCTGTCTATCTATCTATCTATCTATCTATCTGTCTGTCTGTCTGTCTGTCTGTCTGTCTACTTGTTTACCTTTCCGTCCATTTATCCATCCATCCTGGCTGTCTGTTTGTCTGTCTGTCTGTCTTTCTTTCTTTCTTTCCATACATCCATTTATCAATCAATCCACTTTACTATCATAGGTCTGTCTACTTGTTTACCTTTCCGTCCCTTTATCTATCCATCCGTCTATCCTGTCAATCTATCTATCTATCTATCTATCTATCTATCTATCTATCTATCTATCTATCTATCTATCTATCTATCTATCTATCTATCTATCTATCTATCTATCTATCTATCTATCTATCTATCTATCTATCTATCTATCTATCTATCTATCTATCTGTCTATCTATCTGTCTGTCTATCTGTCTGTCTGTCTGTCTGTCTGTCTGTCTGTCTGTCTGTCTGTCTGTCTCTCTGTCTGTCTCTCTGTCTATCTATCATCTTCTGTCGTCTGTTAGATAAGCAGCAAACAGGAGTGTTGATTTGATCTTCTCATTATATGTGTGGTGCCAGGATCACCAGGATTGATGTGTTTGGGAGGCTGATGAATCATATTTACAGTGATGATATTTCTCAGAGAGACTATTTTTCTTTCACTTATGCTTATCCACAGAAATTTTGCTATTTTTTTTTTTTTGCTACCCAAACAATTTTATAAATTTTGTATTACTAATGATCTTATATATTTTGCAAATTACAGAAGACACCCACTGAAATGGAGTTTAGCGTAGGAACTTATAAGTGTAAGAGTAGACTTTTTATTTACATTTGTTATGCGTTCTATGTACAATGATTCATTGGATTTACTTAAAGTAAGTGGTTGCAAACTATTTAATATGTGCTGAATTTAAACAAATTTAATTTAGTAATGTTCAACTTAATTTAGTAGTTTAAATAAAGTAGTTTATCATTTAATTTAAGCATGTATTCCAGTGATCTGAAAGATGAATTTTCAGCTTTATTACTCCAGGTTTCAGAGTCACATGATCCTTCAGAAATCACTCTAATATTATTATTATTAATGGTAATCAAAGCAATAATGACTGGGCTAATAATTTCATTTGAAAATACATACAATAAATAATAATTAAATATTTAATAAATAGGTATTTAACAGTTTAACTTTTTTTACATTTATTAAATGCTGCCTTGATAAACAGAATAATTTTCTTAAAAACAAAAAAACAAACAAACAAATTTTGACCAGTAGTGTATTATATATATTATACACATAAATGTCGACCACTGAAATAGAGACTAAGCCGAAGGAGAATGAATGAATATATACATAACCACAATATGTTATATCTTTATAAAGATAATCTAGTTTATAAATGGGGTGGTCAGTTTCTCTCCTCCTCAATCCCCTTTTCTGAATGCAGACAAAGTGAAAAGCAGTGCAGCAGGTCTCTTGCCCTATCTATTTCAACCATTAACCGTGCTGGGAATCTGTATACAGATACACATATGATTTTAAACATGGGATAACCCAGCAGCACAGATATAGGCGATGTGTCTGAATGGTAATGAACTCAACTGATAAAAGACAAAGTCTGCCATTCTATAATTCTCGTAAAGCTCTCCTGACAAAAATGCTTGCTACACACAAACACCCTTGTTTGGAAAATCATGCAATAAACCCCATGGATCACGGAAAAAAATGCGTATGACCATTCATGTACGACCATATGCTGTGGTCTCACAGCTTGGCAGGTCTGTCTTCTAAAAAGCATGTGCTGTCATGAATAATTAATGGATCTTCTCATTGGATAAGAAAACTCAACTATGAATATTAATGAGAAACCAACGCGTCCTCACGTCACTTGCAGTTTTGCGCTACATCACCGATTTTGATCTCACCCTAAAAATTATTTTAAACCCGGAAGATGAAATTAGCTGACAAAAACTCAAAATTACCCAGTTTTCCCCACAATTAAAGCTGACAGGTGCTAACATTAGCCTCTTTCACACATACAGACCTTTCCGGAAAATTACCGGCAATTTTTCGGAAAGGTGTGTATGTGTGAACAGGTCCTTTTTGAAAATACCGGTAAATTCGTTCGGGCTATTTTCTAGAAAGAGAACTTGTAACATTACCGGTAATTACCAGAATGCTGCGCTGTGTGAACGCAGAAGGAAGATTGCCGGAAAGAGCGCATGCACGTCTAAAATGTGCTGACGTGAGACGTCTGCTTTAACCAATCAGAACAGTCAGACGCATTCACGTCCGCTCGGTTTATGAGAATAAAAACCTTTAAATATTTTCCCAGACACATTTAGCTGCTAGAAGTAGCCAGACAATGTTTATATGTTCATCTTAATGCCAACTGTGTAAATAACTATCGATAAGATGCTTATTATAAGCCGTTGTTTGTTTACCTTTAAGCTCTGCCTCCTTCAGTTGCTTGACATGTCGTGTACGTGCTCATGAGCGCCAACACACATACACACATTTCATGTACATCTGGACATGTGAAAGTGTTCTTCCGTATGTTTTCATCGAAGTTGTTCACAATACTGATCCATCCACAGAGTTTGTAATGTAGCCAAATGTTTACAAATACAAGCGCAGCCGTTTAGAGGTCATTTCTGGTTGATGATGTCAGAATTTACCGGTGTTTTGGAATGGATGTGTAAATGGTCTTTTCCGGAAAAAGTCTGTAACGTCCTCGTCTGTGTGAACAGCGCTTTTTTGAATTTACCGGTCAAGTCGTTTCTGAAATTTTCCAGATATTTACCGGTATCACTGTGTGAAAGGAGCTATTGTCTTAAGTGATGCTCAACAGACACAAACCTGTGAAAATCTCAAAAAAGTACTCCAGGGTCTCTTGAACCTTT
>NC_141036.1:49137500-49160000 GCF_052040795.2 Danio rerio
GTCATGTTTTGCAAAACTATTTAGCATTAATGATTACACACTTTAGAAAAACACACTAGAATTGTTTAGGGTCAATCTAAACACAGGATACTGGGTTATCCTGCTTAAGGATTCATATGTCCTATTATATACAAGACTTAAACTACAGGTTTTCACTGGTCATGAAATTTCTGGAAAAAGTTGTATTTGAAAGTTACATTTTTTATATTTTTGGGGGCGGCATGGTGGCTCAGGGATTAGAACTGTCGCCCCATAGCAACAGGTCGCTAGGTGCCTGGATCTGGCTAGGCCAGTTGGCATTTCTGTGTGGAGTTTGCTTGTTCTCCCTGTGTTCACAGTGGGTTAACACCATTGTGTAAATGTGGATTTTGTGTGTTTGTGTAATCATTAGGTGCAGATGTTTTTGCCTCTAATGACCTTCCTGCATTTGTCCAATCAACAAAAAACACACCACAAATATCTAGTAAATGACGTAATCACAAGTGTCATGAATGTACATGATATAACTTCAATGTAAAAAAAAAACACAGGATCAAATGTTTGATTTTGAGCGATCTGAAAAGAGATACCTAGGATTTCAGGGTTTCAGAGTGACCCCCAGTTCCTTGAAAGGGGACCTATTAGGCCCCTTTTTACAAGATAAGTTTCTGATGTCCCTAGATTGTATATTCAGCTCAAAAACGCCACACAAATAATGTTTTATAACTGCGGCTTTTAGGCTTTGATCCTAATTCTGCCATTTTGGTGACTGTCGCTTTAAATTCAAATGAGGCTGTGCTCTTTTCAAAAGAGGGCGGAGCTACACATGCATATGTGTCAGCATAGTGGCAGATTCAAAAACAAGACTAAAGTCCTATGCTAATGAGCGAGCGATTGTAACTAATGGGTGGGGCTTCCACCGTCTGATGACACGTGCAAAGAGAGAATAGGTGCGTTCGACTTCATGCAGCGCTGCGCAGATTGATCGAAATCTGTCTTAAAAGCTGTCTGGATTGACGCTGCGGCGATGCCACGTGACTGTCAACGTGGCATCAAAGTAAAGCGACAGCGCTCCGAGATCAGACGGCAGACTCAGCCAGTGCAGCATCTGAAGAGCGACTGCTGGACCTGCGATGGCGACACGGATATTATACGACTGGCTGAGTTCACCGCATGACAACAACCACGTGCGTTTCGGATTCATTATTGGACAAATTCAGTCTCACAAATTTCAAAACAAACACTTTTTATGCCATCTCTATCTTGTAGACATCGTGCTAATTAAAAGACTACATATATTTTACTGCAGTATCATCTTTTGTTGAATAATTTATTCATTAAGACTAGATTGTTTGCACAGGTTTATTCTACCTTTTTATACAGACTATTTGCTGCATTCAGCTCCATAAATTATTTAAATTATGTATTTTAGTAATTAACCTACGTATTAACTGAAATAAGTCTTACAAGCTTGTAATAAAATAATTATCATTGATCTTGAAAGGTTTCTTATCAAATTAAGTTAAAAAAATATTTTATTAAATCTAAAAATATGTAATTATAAAATATTTTATTTCCTGTCAAGCCGTTTTTGCATAAAACTTAAGTGACCTTGATTTTTACTTAAAGTATAACTTAGCTCATTTATTTTGCTCCTTTTGTTCAATCTTTTTGAACTAAAGTGCTTTTTTAAACATGCTTTTATTATCCAAAATAACCCTATTCAAGGAGATTTATTTCCTTTTTATGTGCCCTCTTGTTTCCCCCTATATTTCTCATGCGTTTGTTATATAGGTTACTTAAATTTAATTTATAACTCCCTTATTGTTTAATAATAACCTATAGTTTGTAAAGACTTTTGACCGAAGCAAATCTTTTGTTGTTTTAAATAAATAAATAAATAAATAAATAAATAAATGTTGATAAAGCCATGCGATTCGGTCATTACTACAATAACTTTGAGCCCGAAGTGTCCGGCCTGACGGCTCCATTTTCAACTCCGCCTCTGCCTGCGCTCGGTTAATCTCGTTGATCACCGGCCGCAGCCGTGCATGTCGAACACACCTAAAGCCAATCAAAGTGTTTCTGCAGACTGTTTTAATCAAGTGTGATTATAAAAAAAATAAAATGAATACATTTTAACATTAGAAGCTGGTTATATTCACAGACTGTTGCCACTCAACTGTTTAAACCCCTTATAAAAGTGAATTTTGCATAAAAGGTCCCTTTTAAACTAAATAAATTGAACTCATTCACTAAGTTTCTTGAGTAGTACTGAAACTGTGAGCATGTGCTGTTTTGCAGCTTTGTTTTTGGAGTATGAGTGAGATCACCCACCATACTCGTCTATGTATCCGTGTCCATGATGGCCGTCAGCTTTCACCAGCTCATCACTCTCGTCTCTGGAAGCGGAGGGTGTCCCGCGGTGGAGAGATGAGGCTGGACGCTCTGAAGTCTGGACTCCTGGGTTGGATTACCATTGGCTTGTGTTCAGTGATGGACGAGATCTCTCTCTTATGAAGACACACTCCGCTTAAACTAGCCTCGGTGTCTGTGCTGGATTTGACTGAGGGTGAGGGCGAGCGGGTCACGTCAGGCTGAGTCACGTCTCTGGGCACAAATATTGGTATTGGGAGAATGTTTTTGTATGGTAAACGATACTCCTGCATTGGCTCCCTGTCTTTGCCCATCTGAATGGTCTGGTTTGGGAATCTGCGCACTGTGAAGTGAACCACCTGCTTGCTTTCGTAGCTCTCCTTTTTCATGGAGTCCTTCTCAGCAAGAGTCATCCTGTAAAGCAGAGCTGGTCAAAGTTATTAAGTAGTATGCATTGTATGTATTTTTAGTTCGAATTTTAACAAAATTTAAGATATAAAAAGCCATATTTTACCCAACAATCACAATTTTCAGCATTCATTTATCCCCATTTATTTATTAATGTAACTTTTTGTATTAAAAATGACTGTGTGTGCACAAATGTGACAGTAAAGGCATTTATACTGTCGCAAAAGATTACATGTATTAATTTTCCTTCAGCTCCCTGGTTATCAGGGGTCACCACAGCTGAATAAACCGCCAACTATTCCAGCATATATTTTACGCAGCAGATGCCCTTCCAGCCGCAACCCAGTTCTTGGAAACACCCATAGACAGTTGCATTCACACACACTCATATACTATGGCCAATTTAGTTTCCCTAATTCACCTATACCTCATCTTTGCCCGGGGATACCCACGCAAACACGAAGAGAACATGCTAACTCCAGACAGAAATACTAACTGGCCCAGCCAGGACTCGAACCAGCGACCTTCTTGCTGTAAACTGACAGTGCTAACCACTGAGTCACCATGCAGCCTGCAAAAGATTATAATAATAATAATTATTATTTCCTTACATTTATTTAGCGCTTTTCTGGGCATTCAAGCGCTTTACACATAGGGGAAATCTATGCTTAGCTTCAGTGGGCGACCATGTGAGAGTTGCAGAGAGCTAGCTGCCGGCAACAGTTTAAAATAAATGCTAGTCATCTACTTTCTATTGATCAAAAAATCTCACGAAAATTGCGGGACTAAATTAAATCTTGAAGCCCAAATGATAAAAGAAATGTAGTATACTAGAATAATCTTAGTGATTATTTTAAAATAAGAAAACATTTCACATTATGACTGTATTTGTTCAATGAAGCTATACGTGAATTTTAATTTAGCAAATTAGAAATATTTATCGTCCCTAAACTTTTAAAATACACCATATAATTACATCTTAAGTATTGTTATTGAATTATTATTATTTTTATTTATTTATTCTCAATTTTATAATATTAAACAGTTTAAACATTACTAGCGATATCCGACATGGCAACATTACTTAAATTAAACAGTAAAACAGACTATTTTAAATACAAAATGTGTTTTTTAAAGCGTCTGTATGACATTGACTGGGATTATCCTCACTGTCTTAATGTATTTAAGGATGGATTTTCTGTTTACTTGAGTACTTTTGTTGATGGTTTTTAATATTTTCTATGATGTGTCCTAATGAATTTACACCAAAAATACAAAAACATATTTAATTGAGCATAATTGATGGTGCCTTTAAAAAAAAGAAGAAAACTAATTCTGGTTTTGTACCTATTGCAGTATTACTGGTTTTATTATATTTACCCTTTCTGTTAGGTTGATATCGGCTTTGTTGTGTATAGTTTAAAATCTAAAATGTTTAATAAAAAAACTATAAAAAGAAAA
The DNA here is from genome assembly GCF_052040795.2 of Danio rerio. Lineage (NCBI taxonomy): Eukaryota > Metazoa > Chordata > Actinopteri > Cypriniformes > Danionidae > Danio > Danio rerio. Next base: position 49,141,725 of record NC_141036.1, read on the forward strand.
AGAGTAAACTGTAGAGGGACGAGTTATTATATTAATTAAAATAAAATAAAATAAAATAATAATATTTACACCAAAAGACACCAAAAATATTTAAGTAAGCATAATTGACGCCTCCTTTAAAAAAAAAAAAAAAAAAAACTTTAATATTTACACCAAAAGACACCAAAAAGATTTTTTAATTAAGCATAATTGACGGCTCCTTTAAAAAAAAGAAAAGAAAAAGAGTAAACTGTATATGGCTGGATTATTATATTATAATAATAATAATAGTAATAATAATAATAATAATAATAATAAAAACTTTAATATTTACGCCAAAAGACACCAAAAAGATTTTTTAATTAAGCATAATTGACGGCTCTTTTTTAAAATAAAAAAAAGAAAAGAAAAAGAGTAAACTGTATATGGCTGGGTTATTATATTAAAAATAATAATATTAAAAAAAACTTTAATATTTACACCAAAAGACACCAAAAATATATTTTAAGTAAGCATAATTAACGGTTACTTTATAAAAATAAATAAATAAATAAATAAATAAAAGAAAGAAAGAAAACTGTATATGGCTGGGTTATAATATTAACAACAAAAAAAAAAGACACCAAAAAGACCAAAATATTTTTAATTAAGCATAATTGATGGCTACTTTTCAAAAAAAAAAAAAGAAAAAAGAAAAGAGTAAACTAAATAGGGCCGGGTTATTATATTAATTAAAATAAAATAAAATAAAATAAAATAGACTATAATATTTACTCCAAAAGACACCAAAGACCAAAAATATATTTTTTATTAAGCATAATTGACAGCTCTTTTTTTAAAAAACATTTTAAAGAAAAGAGTAAACTGTATATGTCTGGGTTATTATATTAATTAATATAAAAGTCATTTCTGTCAATACTCGTCCTCATTTAAAATTGCCATTGTTTATATATTTGACATAAAAATATAAAGCATCCTAATGGTCTACAACATGCATACTTCTAAGGTTCAGATGCAAGTTAGCATGAACAGACATTAAACCAAAATAAAAATCCAGCTTGCAAAATTTAAAAACTACAGAAGCTGGGAGAATATTTAGTAAATGCCTTCATTTTAGCCTATATACCTTAAAAAGGCTTTTAATAACAAAGTAAAAACAAGGACAAATCCTTCAGCTTCCTCCAACAGCCTCTGATTCTTAACAGCATATAAATATAACCAGATTTTTCATATTTAGGTAAAGTATTTAATTCAACTCTCTTCAAATTAGCAAGTAAACACAGGAAACAGAAAGGCATACTTGTATTCTGGCCTGGTCTCCATCAGCAGGTCTAACCAGGTGGCTTCATACGATTCTCTGGAAAGCTCATCAGTCTCCTGTAGATCACTGTAGGAGTTCAGCAGATACGACCTGGGCGTCCTGCTCAGGCAATGCATCTCAAAACAAACACGACACAAATAATACAAAAAAAAAAAAGGGAAGAAAGATGTTAGTCAGATCATCTGATAAAACCTGCTGCTTCCCTCCTGAGTGTTTGTGAGTCTTATAAATAGGGTTTGTTACTATTTTTAGAGCCTGTCATCATGCCTGCAGGGGTCTCTTCAGATTGGTGTGGTTTGACGAGGTGGGAAAATGACTAATCCTGCGACCATTTCACTGATACTCGTGTCTCCACCAGGAGGTCAACAGTGCCAAACCACCCATGTGATCTCATATTTCCTGTTGTATGTGCGTCAAAACATGGTTATTGCTGATGGCAACAAAACTACACGCTGACTGCAGCTGTGTGGTACACTATGACCTGAAAACATGGTAATAGCATAGTGTTTTTTAGGTGAATGTCTTAGATGTTTAGGCTGTATTCTCTAAACTGATCAATGTCAAAACAAATGATGGCCAATTAAATCAAAGAAGGCGGTGCGTTACCAGCATACACTGAAAAGGTTATTAATTGGTAAGTGGTTTTAAGGTCAATTTTAAGGTAAATTGTAGCAAACAATTAATAGGAGCTGAATTTAAATAGATTAAATTATTTTTAACCTAATTTATTTGTTTAAATCCAGCCCATATAAATTGTTTGCAACCACTTGCCTTGAAAAAATTGAGTTAATTTAATTCTATTTATTTTTTATTTTTTTCAGTGCAATGCTTCTGCTTAGAATGGATCATGAGTGTAAGGTTAGGCGTTAGAACAGGGGTGCTCAAACTTTTTTGTATGAGGGGGCAAAAACCAAATCTCATTGAGAACCGTGAAACGAAAGTTAAAGCTGCCATAGGTAATTTCCTAATTTATTTCATAATATTTAAAAACAAGGTGACGCAGTGGGTAGCACGTTCGCCTCACAGCAAGAAGGTTGCTGGGACGCTGGTTCGATCGGCTCAGTTGGCGTTTCTGTGTGGAGTTTGCATGTTCTCTCTTTCCTCTGGGTGCTCCGGTTTCCTCCACAGTCCAAAGACATGCGGTACAGGTGAATTTAGTAGGCTAAATTGTCTGTAGTGTATGAGTGTGTGTGTGGATGTTTCCCAGAGATGGGTTGCGGCTGGAAGGGCATCCGCTGCGTTAAAAAACTTGCTGGATAAGTTGGTGGTTCATTCCACTGTAGCGACCCCGGATTAATAAAGGGACTAAGCCGACAAGAAAATGAATGAATAAATATTTAAAAATCAATATAAATCATTAAATTGTATAAACTATGCAGTATAATTTTAAATTATAACTTATTACAATAAACAACTAGAGAATGTTGAGAGAATCAATGTTGAATACAATAATCAAGCAGAATCCCGTCTTTGCCTTCATTTGCTCACTAATTTCTCTGCATTGTCTATCCATAGGGGTGACAGTATGTAATATTGTTATTTTTTTAAATTGATTTTTTACAACATTTCATTAATATATTTAATTTCAGTTTAATTTTTATTAGCTTAGCAATAAAACAAAAAAGTTAAATTAAATTAAAAATTGCAGTCTCTAAACCATCATAATTCTCCCTCTCTTCTCAGATGGGAAGGTTAACATAAGCCATCTTTGGCCTGTGGGCTCTAGTTTGGGAATTTCTGCGTTAAAAAAACACTTTTTTTTATACAGACTCATTTTAAACAGCTAGTTTGACAATTTTTTAATCCATTCAGCTCACTGAAAAAATTAATAAATAAAATGTTTTTTTCCTAAAGTTTGACTCCTCTGTAGTTGTAATGTTTACCAAGTATGATGGAAATTGAAAAAATGTGCTATTTTCTAGGTCAATATGGCTAGCAACTATAATCTTCTTCCGTCGTAATAATCAAGGGACTTTGCTACCGTGGTTTCAGCAGGTGTGAAATTATCAGGGCATAATCACACTAGGCTATCTGAACCATGCCCAGGCACGCTTGACTCCCATTTCCCGTTTCCTTTAACAAGTGTGAGTGCTCCGAATTGGGCTCAGGCCCTGACCCAGTTGGAAGACAAGGTCTGGAGCGTGGTTCGATTGGGCTTTATTGCAATCATGCCTGGGCACAGTTTAATACAACTATCCCTGGTGTGAGTAAACCCTCAGATTTTAACTGGTGCTACAAATAGGGCTTTGTTGGGGACTATTTTCAACCATGGTACAGCAGCAAAGTACCTTGATTATACTTTGAAATGAGAGTAGCCTATAGTTCCTAGCCATATTGGCCGAGAAAATAGCTACTTTTCCTTTTTTCCATTGGCTTTAGTACATGATTTAACTACAGAAGAGTCCGTCTTTAAATAGGAAACTCTTTAAAACTCTTCAAAAAGTTTTTTTTGAACATGATGCTAAAGGTCTAATCTGATTCAATGATCTATGCTAAGCTAAAGGTGCTCCAGCCAGACCCAGAGACTGGCTGAATCAATTTAAAAATGTTAAAACTTACCTGCTAAACCCTTTGGCGACATGTAAAATAAGCCTTTTTCAAAAAGTAGACTGATCCTGTAAATAGAAATACCATTACAACTATTTTAAAGACAGGAAAGTTCCATGTTTATGTCGTTGCTTCGATCTGTGAAAAAGTACCACACAAAGTAACCTTTAAAAGTCAATACAAAGCATCCCTGATGTTCAGAAAAAATAAAAATAGGAGCGGATCTATGACACTGGCCTCATGCTGGAGGGTCCTTGTCTTCTGTCTCGGTTGTCAGCAGCTGTGCAAAGGCTTTATTATCTCATACTGAGGCATTCAGAGCCGCATGTCGTCCTCACAGTCCTGAACTGTAGGTGAGATGCACATCCATCACTCAGCACATCAACAATCCTTTCTCCAGTTACTGATGAAAGACGTCTCTCTCTCTCTCTCTCTCTGAATGAGGATTCCTGCGGGACCACTCTTACACTTGTCTTCAGCATCCATCAGCCTGTCGTAAAAGTGTTAAAGCTTGACTGATCAAAAACAAAAGCAGTCACATCTTATGACAATAATGCAAAACATATCAGAAAAAAATCTAAAGATAAATATAAGAACTTATTTTTTGCTGAAGAATGCTTTTTAGTTTAGACCATTCCGATTTTTAGGGATGTCAACAAATTGAACTGAATTGGTTTCTCTAATTTCATAATAAACATATTTTTACATTTAATTTAATATGCAAACAAAGTATTTTACATTAAATATGTGTAATATATTTGTGATTTATTTATGGAATTACTTTATTTTAGAGACAAACTTAATAGTTAAGTGTAGTGTTTTTGTTTTGTTTTTTGTTTTTGTATTGTGTGTTTGTCAATTGGACAACAAGATCACGGTCACCCAAATAGTAATTAACCACACAATTGAACATCATCACCGTCATCATTCCCTGCATTATAAAGGCCTCACATAGTTCACTCGGCGTCTAGAACTCTATTACATAGTCAGTGTTGATACTCGAAGCTAAATTAGGCTTACTTACCTTCCTTGTCACCTGTGATCTCCAGTGTTTCCCCGTCTCTGTTTCTTCTGTTCCATTTTGGCATCAGTTCCTGTATCCATTGTCATCCCTTAAAGACTGTCAATTGGTTTCTGTCATCCATATTATACTCTCTGAAAATAAACACCCGCATTACTCACCTGCTGTAAACTGCCATTCTTTACAATAAACAATAAATGTCATCTACTTACCCGAGTCCTGTCCCTTCTGTGACAGTTTTAAATATTTTTTTTATTAAATACATAAAGTTGTATATTCTGATTCTATTACTTGTTGAAAAAAAATCAATGAATGAGTGAAAAAGAAGAGAAGAGAACCCAGTCCAGGAGACTTGAAACAAGCAGAATTCCTTTATTGAGACGTGTTGGTTAATCTGCAGTCATACAGCGTCTTTAAGATGTGTCTGCAAGAGCCTACTAGAGGTCTGCAGTCTGCAAGTTCTTTCACAAGTCTCTCACAAGTCTCACATAAGTCTGAATTAGTCAAAGATGTCCTGTCTATATTGTCCTGTTAGGAGGAGGGGACATGGCTAAACAGAGCATGCAAATTAAGAGTTGGAGTCAGCATGGCATAGGTGTTAAAAAACGGCCCAGCTACTGACCACACAAGTTAATCAACATAGGGTTTCTGTAGCATAAAAGCAACACCCGAAGACAAAGACAGAGTCGTTTAAAGCATTTGCATCACTGGCTTAGCCTGTAGTCAGAGAGATAAAGGTTAAATGTCCCTCCTAGCTGGGATGTTAATGAAATTATATAATTAAAAAACAGAGAATATAACTTTTCAGTTATACGTAGATTATTGTTCATTTGGAATTAGTTGATAGAAATTTATATTTCCACATATATGAAAACTAAATATTTTTATGTAATACAATAAAAATGAGAATATACATATACACCCCTTCATTAGGTACACATTACTATTACCGGGTTGGACTCCTTTTGCCTTCAGAACTGCCTTATTCCTTCATGGCACAGATTCAACAAGGTACTGGAAATATTTCTCAGAGATTTTGGTCCATAATGATAAGATAACATCACCCAGTTGTTGCAGATTTAGCAGCTGCACATCCATGATGGGAATTTCCCATTCCACCACATCCTAAAGTTGCTTTATTGTATGAGTTCTTGGTGGCCATTTGAGTGCAGTGAACTCATTGTCATGTTCAAGAAACCAGTCTGAGATGATTCAGGCTTTATGACATGGCGTGTTTTCCTACTTGTAGTAGCCTAAAGATCTAAAGATGAGTAAACTGTGGTCAAACGAATGGACATGGTCAGCAACAATACTCAGGTAGGCTGTGGCGTTGACACAATGCTCAATTGGTACTAATGGGTCCAAAGTGTGCCAAGAAAATATCCCCCACACCATTACACCACCACCACCAGTCTGAACGGTTGATACAAGGCAGGATGGATCCATGCTTTCATGTTGTTGACGTCTAATTCTGACCCTACCATTCAGAATGTTGCAGCAGAAATCGAGACCCATCAGACCAGGCAACTTTTCCAATCTTTGTCAAATGTTGGTGAGCCTGTGCGAACTGTAGCCTCAGTTTCCTGCTCTTAGCTGACAGGAGTGACACCTGGTGTAGTCTTCTGCTGCTGTAGCCCATCTGCCTCAAGGTTCGACATGTTGCGTGTTCAGAGATGCTCTTCTTTATACCTCGGTTGTAACAAGTGGTTATTTGAGTTACTGTTGCCTTTCTAATAGCTCGAAGCAGTTAGGCAGGTGTACCTAACAATGTGGCCGGTAAGTGAGAGTGTGTCTGTGTGTGTGTGTGTGTGTGTGTGTGTGTATATATTAATTTGTGTTGTGTTGGGACAAGATGAAGGAACAATTTGGACTTTGGACAAGATGCAGTTATTTAAAAAAAATGTAATCTGAGGATGCAAAAAATTAAATACTGGGAAAAAAACTCTTTAAAATTTGTGCAAATTAAGTTTATTGCATATTATATATATATATATATATATATATATATATATATATATATATATATATATATATATATATATATATATATATATATATATATATATATATAAGTTTACAATGGGAATTGTACAAAATATCCTCATGGAACAAGATCTTTCCTCAATATCCTACAGATTTTGGCATAAAAAAAACAATACTTTTGTCCTATGCTCACATTTATAATTTTGTGTCTGAGTAAAATGTAATTCTTGATTTATTCTGTTAATGCCATCTATTTAATGAATCTACTGAGATAATGATTACTAAAGCATGCAGCACATTCAGAGATAAGTCACAGAGAGACGTGAGACCACTTAGCTGGTTCCACCCTGAACTTAGAGAGATATTAAGCAATTACTACCAGGTTTAGAGGACTTTGATGATGCTACCATCCTTTTAAAGCCTGGAGTGGAATGTTGAATGTTTGCCGAGCAATGTCAGTGATGCACTGAACGCGAGGTACAGCGTCAGATTACTGCAGCCTGAGCCAAGCCAAAGCAATGCATGCAGCAGCAACAGCCAGTTCCCCCTGTAACAAGACCTGACGGCAACTGCAGCACCTGCACAGCATGACGGATGGGAAACGGCCCCAAACAAAGACTCTCGCTGGGTTATATTCAGCTTATATTTAGCTATATTGAGCTACTACAGGCCCGTAGCCAGGGGTGGTTCAGAAGACCAACCCCCCACTAACAAAGGTCCAGAATTTGTCCCATACATGAGCTTATTTTTCCTATTTTGACTGCTCTGCCACTATAAATTGTGAAAATAACCCATCGAAGGAGGCTTTAAGACCAAGTGGAATCCTCTGTTGTGACTTCTGTTAATCAGTTTTGGCCATTCATTCATTCATTCATTCATTCATTCATCCATTTATTCATTCATTCATTCATTCATCCATTTATTCATTCATTCATTCATTCATCCATTTATTCATTCATTCATTCATTCATTCATCCATTTATTCATTCATCCATTCATTCATTCATCCATTTATTCATTCATTCATCCATCCATTCATTCATTCATTCATTCATCCATTTATTATGTCATTCATTCATCCATTCATTCATTCATTCATCCATTCATTCATTCATTCATTCATTCATTCATTCATTCATTCATTTTCTTTTTGGCTTAGTCCATTTATTCATCAGGGGTCCCCACAGTGGAATGAACTGCCAACTTATCCAGGATATGTTTTGTGCAGCGGATGCCCTTCTAGCTGCAACCAGTTTTGGCCAATGCAAACAAATATTTTTCATGAGTCCAACATCTGTGCCAGAAAACATACAATCTGACGCAAGTGAAGTCATCTTTCACCACTGACCAACTGTATTGTTGTTAAATAAAAAAAACATTTTTACGTAGTAAGTAATTTTATTCTAAACTTTGGACGTTAACAAAAAGTGATCCAATGAAAAGACGTGAAGCACTAAAAGCGGCCCGTATTAAAGTTAATTTAAATACTAATCAGGCTATTGTTGTTATCAATGAATTTTCGATAAAAAATCTTTATGCAAGAGAAAATCTAGAAAAATTGTGAAGTTCTACATTATTATTTATTTATTTATTTATTTTTTTATTCAAATGGAAAAATTCTAACAGAGGAAAGTTTAATGTGCTGGCCAGACTGTTTTTTGCCTAATAAATGAAAATAAGCTAGAGTTTTTAATAAAAAAATGTAACGAATCCTATTTTTTTCTTAATGATACATTATGTAATAAATTTGTATTTTAAAGTCTGGGTTTTTTTTCTAAATCTTTAAGGAAATGTTTTGGTACATCAAAAAGTTTGGTTCTGATGATCATCCGACAAGCCATTTAAACAAAAAAGTGCTTTAAAAGCAGTATGTAAACCTCATAGTTAAACAGAAAATGAGGCAAAGAATCCCAAAAACGTCCACTTTTTGAGAAAAATGAACTACCTCTTTTGCCAAGCAGGATAACGCTACAGTCTATACTGACAAACACTGTATTGAGCTAGTAAATGTATTTTTTGTCTTATAGGGGAAATGTGAGAAAAGATAGTTTCATAATTTGGTGACCCCACTTTCTGTTTTTGAGAACTAAAAAGTTCCCAGTAGATAGATTGCTTTAATTGCTTTTTTTGTACTTTTAATTTTTTTGTATTCAGTTTTGTGTTACACATTTTTAAAAATTGTTTATATACTGTATGCAAATGAAGTATTGTTAAGGTCTCAATTTGCATGCAGTTAAAGCACACAAATCTGAAAATAAATTAAAGTGAAGTCGCTTCTTTGACATATAAGATAATATAATATAATTTCTTTTTTGACAAAAGATAGATTTTCCTTCGGCTTTTAATCACAAAATGCCACCTATTCTGCTGCTGACCCATTTCTTAAACATTATGGTATGTGTTGTTGAAATGCACTAGTCAAACTAGATTTTAAATTTTATCATGTGAAATAATAAGCTTGGCTTGACTGTGACAAGCACAATGTTCTCTTCCCAATCCTGATTTTAACACAAACTCACAGCATTCTGCATAGCTTTGTAGCCATCAGAAATCATCTTAAAGAGACCGTTCACCTAAAAATGAAGGACCACTTTTCCTTTTGGAGTTTCTTTCTTCTGTTAAACACAAAAGAGGATATTTTAAAAATTGTCTTCCACAGTAGGAAAAACAAATACAATGAAAGTCAATGGTTTCCATCATTCTTAAAAATATCTTCTTTTGTGTTCAACTAAACAGAAAAAAGACAGTCAAACTGGTGTTTTTACTGCTATGGAAGTCAATGGTTACAGGTTTCCATTTTCTTTTTGGCTTAGTCCCTTTATTAAGTCAGGGTCGCCACAGCGAATTGAACCGCCAACTTAGCAAGCACATTTTTACGCAGTGGATGCCCTTCCAGCTGCAACCCATCACTGGGAAACATCCATTCACACACATACACTATGGACAATTTAGCCTACCCAATTCACCTATAGCACATCTTTGGACTTGTGGGGGAAACCGGAGCACCCGGAGGAAACCCACACGAACACGGGAAGAACATGCTAACTCCACACAGAAACGCCAACTGACCCAGCCGAGGCTCAAACCAGCAACTTTCTTGCTGTGAGGCGACAGCACTACCAACTGTGCCACCGTGTCGCCTATATCTTTCCATTATTAAGAAAATACTGCAGCCATAATAATAATAATAATAATAATAATATGATGATAATAATAATAATAATAATAATAATAATAATGTGATAATATTAATAATAATAACAAAATAATAACAATAATAATAATAATAATAATAAGATACAAAAATAATAATAATAACAATGATAATAGAATATTAATAATAATAAAATAATGATAATAATAATAATAATAATAATATTAATAATAGAATATAAATAATAATAATAATAGAATATTATTAATAATAGGATAATAATAATAATAATAAAAATAATAATGGTAATTTTAATAATAGAATATTAATAATAATAGAATATAAACAACAACAATAATAATAATATTAACAATAATAAAAAAATAAATAAAATAATAATAATAATAATAATAACAATCTCGTCTTAATATCTAGACAGGATCTGCGGGAGTGTGTTGGAGATTCATTTGGTTGTTATGGAATGTTATGGATGTTATATCAATGCAATCCAGAGATCAATGGAAATACACCGTGATGTCATGTGTGGGCGTTTCTTTTTATTAATCGTCATATCTGCTTCACTTAAAGCGGATGAGCAGACGTCTCAAAACAGCTCTGGCATATGTCAGAGACTGAAACATGGTTGTGATGAGGTTGTAATTTTTTATGTAACAAGACTAGAACAGTTTGTCCTCAGGGTTGCATATTATCTTGACACTAGGGGATGCTGTTGTACATGATTGTCTATTATGATGGTGATAAACCACTTTATAATGGTACATATTAACTGAAATGGCAACAGCTTAAACAATAAAAACATATATTTATAATGTTAAAAAAATAAAAACAAATAAAAGCTAAAATAAAGATAAAGATAAATAAAAGCTATTATTTTGAACTTTCATTTTAATTTTTAATCTAACTTTATTCTTCTTGTTTTATAATTTAATTTCTATGATGCTATGAAGCAAAATTATATATTTGATAATTGTAAAAATCATTATTAGGGATTGAATACCAATGATAACTGATCATAATAGAACAGAAAATCATCATATTATAGCTAATCATTTCTGAATGATCAAGTGACACTGAAGACTGGAGTAACGATGATAAAAATTGAGGGTTGCATCAAAAATAAATTCAAATTGAAACTACATTTAATAAGGAAACAGTTATTTACAATTGTAATAATATTTCACAATTTTACTGTATTTTTGATCAAATAAATGCAGCCTTGGTGAGCAGAATTGTCTGTTGTTTTAAAACAGAGGAGCCCAAAGTTGGCCCATGGTAACCTTTGGCTCGGCCCACCATACCATCTGAAAAGAAAGTGAGAATGATGAAGTTGGTTGGAATGTCCTTTACATTACGTGTGTCAGAAAAGTGATTGATTAAATGCATTAATAAACTGCTTGACCAATTCATACTTGATTTATCCATTCATACGTGAAGAATTTCCGTGAATTGAGATCGCATCTTAAGTGGACCATGCGTTTGTGTTGACCGCGCACAGAGACTAACTTCAATTAGGTTATATTCTAGCTCAAAGCTTCAAGCAAGGCAAAGTTGCTTGAGTCTATGTTCTGTGTCCTGTGACATTTGAATCACATCCAGATTAATTGGCCTAAATCTACAAATTAATCAAAAGCCACGCTGCTTTTCAAAAACAATTAACTTTATATATTGAAAACATGCCTTATTTCACACATTTTACACTTGTGATAAATATTTTACCAAGGATGCAGCATGGGGAGATTCCTGAGTTTGCAGTAACTCAAATGCCAACACAACAGCACTGCAGAAGCGCTTCTGTAGTGTGTATCTATTCCGCAAGCGCCGTGGCTGCGCGCCTCTTTCTCTGGCTCTGCTCCAAAGCAGGTAGATTTTTAGCATCTGATAATGTGACTAAAGTAAACATTAAGCAAACCGATGTGATCGTACGCTTCAGGGAACAGCTGGTGCTGGTTACATCAGTGGAATCATTCACGTCAAAGGGTAAAAAGTGTGTTATTATTTTCTTTCATTATACAGAATTTCTCAGTATACAACTAGAAGGAAGCCTTGAACCACAGTTTGAGAACCACTGGTCTGGTCTACATTTTTTTTTTTCCTAATGAAGTATAGTTAGAACCAGAATTTCACATACACGGTGTAAAAAGGCACATGACCATTTAAAAAAGGTCAGATGTTAATGAGACTAAACTTGTTCTCTTTTAGGTAAGTTAGGATTATCAAATTTGTTTCTGTTGTGCGTAATAGCAGAATAATGAGAGATTTTTTTGAGAAATTGTTATAACTTTTCTTGAAATTCAAGTTTACATACAATAAGATTATTATGTCTATGAAAAAGCTCAGATGATGGTGTCAAAGTTTTGGACGTTTCTGATTGGCTAATTGAAAACATTTGAGTTAACTGGAGGCACAACTGTAGAAAAGTATTTAAGGAAAACCTCAAACACACTGCTTCCTTGTGTGAGAACATGGGAAAATCAACAAGCCAGAATCATCAAAAAGATGGCAGCATGAAGAAAGAACATTATGTAGAAATACTGAAGCAACATCTCAAGACATCAGCCAGGAAATTAAAACTTGGCCACAAATGCGTCTTTCAAACAGACCATGACCCTAAGCATACTGCCAAATTAGTTAAAAGGTGCTTTAAGGACAACAGAGTGAATGTTTTGGAGTGGCCATCACAAAGCCCTGATCTCAATCCTATACAAAATTTGTGGGCAGTTGAAAAAGCTTGTGCGAGCAAGACAGCCTACAAATCTGACTGAGTTACACCAGTTCTATCCAGGGCTGGCGCATCCATAGAGGCGACCTAGGTGGCCGCCCAGGGCGGCAGTAAAGAGAGGGCGGCGTCTGCGACACCTCCCTTACCACCTGCGTCTTCAGTTATGTCCGCGACACCACCCTCACCCTCAGTTATATTCGCGCATAGGCGACAGAATAGAGAGGGCGGCGTCAGCGACACCTCCATCAGCACCCGCGTGTCCTCAGTTATATCCACGCATAGGGCAGCAGAATAGAGGTCCGCAACACCTCACTTCATTTTCATAACCGGTCACTTTCGTTTTCACATTGGGGTTGAGGAAGGCGTGATTGTCCTCTGCCTAGAGCAGCAGTTCAGCTTGCTCCGGCCCTGGTTCTATCAGGAGTAATGGGCCAAAATTTCTTTAAACTATTGTGAGTAGCTTGTGGAAGGATACCCAAAACATTTGACCAAAGTTATACAGTTTAAAAACAAAGCTAAAAAATACCAAGGAAATGTATGTAAACCTTTGAAGGTCTAGAAATTAATAAATAATTCTCAAAAAAATCTCTCTCATTATATTGGCATTTAGCAAAAGTAAATGATTGAGGTACTCCTAACGGACCAAAAATAGTAGACGTTTAGTATGATTTAACATTAGACATTTTTTTAAATGGTTATGTTCCTTTTTTTAGAGTATGTAAACTTCTGGTTTCAACGGTGTCATGAATTTTTATTTTAAATATAAATGTTTGTCATGTTTCTTTATTCTAAATATTTTAGTACATCAAAAAGTGTGGTTATGATGACCATCTGACAATCTAATACAGCTAAAAGTGCTTAAAACGTCATCTAAATTCAGTATTTAAATCTCATAATTAAATTGAAAATGGGGCAAATGACTGCAAAAAGGTCCACTCTTTGAGAAAATATAACCACTCCTTTTAGCAGGCTGACTACGCTGATGCATATTTCAAAAGGTGTCCAGCAACTCCTCTGTGATTGAAAGAGTTAACGTCAGTCAGTGGGAGGAGAAAACAGGAAGTAGCCGAACCCTTTAACACACACAGCCCCTTAAGTTTACGCAAATCCACAATCGCCCTGGTAGAAGATGACAATACTTCTTCTACATAACCGAGGAGACTGGCGCAGATATAAAGCAGACCCGACTGACTGTCCATCATCATCTTCAGCATCTTCATGATCAGATGCGCGTGAGGATGCACACACTCCATTCATGGCCATGAATACTGAGGTCAGTTCATTTCTTAGTAAAAGTCTTATCGTCGCGGTATTGTGATGTCTGATATATAGCTAAATGATATACAGCTAAATGAATCCATTACCTGGCAATACAGTGCTAGTTTAATGCTGATTCATCACCGCGTGCAGTCGTTTGCGGGGAACGTAAGTATTCAGAGTAGCCACCGAGTCGAAATAACACAGAATGGACTGAGTCAGGAGTGTTTTCGTGTTTATTAACAACACACGGAAGCGGCAGTGTTTATTCGGCTCAATCGGCTGACGTCACAGTGGACAATGGACTTGTCTGGAATGTGCGGCATGGCTGAGAGACGGAAACTGCGTGCACTTTTTGTAAACTAGAGCAGGAATCGATTATCCTGGGGTGTCCAAACTCGGTCCTGGAGGGCCGGTGTCCTGCAGATTTTAGCTCTAACTTGCCTCAACACACCTGCAAAGATGTTTCCAGAAAGCCTAGTTAGAGCTTGATTAGCTAGCCCAGGTGTGTCTGATTGGGGTTGGAAGTTGGAACTAAACTTTGCAGAACATCGGCCCTCCAGGACCGCGTCTGGACATGCCTGGATTAAAGTGTTGTTTTTTTGAATGCACATGTATCCAAATGTTTTGGTTTGATGTTGAATATTTTACATTTAAACTTACACAATTTGAAAATTAAGTTTAATTGTAAATACATTTCCATGACAAATTAATATTAATTAAAACCTGAGCACAATTTGTTTATTAATTATATGATTAGAAATGGTAAATTTCATGTACACAAACAAAAAGGGTCCAATCATAAACATTTATGTGTTTAAAAATTGATCTTAAGCATTATATTGCAACCCTAAAATTAAAAATGAAAAGCTATCAGGATGTATGCGATTTTGGAATAATTCTTTTACAAATTTCTTGTAATTTATATGTCCCGTCATTAAATTTATATTTTGTTTTTTATTCTCTATTGATTTGTTCCTTTGATGTGAATTTTTTTGAAAGCATTTATTTCCTCATTTTTTGTCTGCTATTGTTCTTATGCAATGTTTATTTTTAAGTGCAGGCATAGCTACTGCACCGTGTATGCAACCTGATGTTTTTGCACTTGATTAGTTATTAATTATTTAACAATAACAATTATTATTAATAATAATGTGTTAAAAAACTTTATTTGACTACAGTGCTGCAAAATCTCCTTTTTGTTGGAGAAAAAAAAAGTTTGTGAAAAAATATCTTCGAGGTCAAAAGATATAAAAATTTGTTTGCAATATGATAATTGGTTGGGATTTACTTGCTTACTACTTATTTTTGAATTACTTATTGGGATTCAATTACTAACTGATTATTTAAATAAAAAACTATTTATAAGGGTGTAGTGGAGTGTATGTGTGTGAATGAGTGTGTATGGATGTTTCCCAGTAATGGGCTGCAGCTGGAAGGGCATCCGCTGTTTAAAACATATGCTGGATAAGTTGGTGGTTCATTCTGCTGTGGCGACCCCTGATGAATAAAGGGACTAAACCGAAGGAAAGTGAATGAATAAACTATTAATAATATTAATAATAATAATAATAATAATGTTAATAAAAACACTTTATTTGGCTACAGTGCTGCAAAATCTCCTTTTGTTGCATTTTAATATATTAAAAGTTTGTGAAAAAAATATCTTCAGGGTCAGAGATATAAAAAATAAGTTTGTAATATAATAATTGGGATTGTCACAAAAATCAAACACTAAAGTAGAACATGCCCAACACCAAATATGCATACTAATCTGCTAAATAACGATGGAAAATGGTCTAAATGCAGAATTTCCTAACTGAATAGGCCAGATGGAGGTTTTTACTGCAAGTTTAGGCTTATTATTGCATTTATGCATATATAGTTTTCTATTTATTAATGCACTAAACTTTGAATGTGCATTACATATTTTGCAAATTAATAAATTAATTTATTTATTTATTTAAACCGAAAATGTGGATATAAAATGCCATTTTAGACACAGCCTACATTCCTAGTTTATTGTTGTTATGTTTGGTAGAACATTTCAGACTAGCGTTCATTATACTGTTCTTAAAGGGACAGTTCACCCGAAATTGAAAATTCTACCATCATTTACTCACCTTTTGAAAACACATTTTAAAGAAATCTGGAATCCTGTAACCATTGACTATTTTTCATACTATGGGAGTCAATGGTTACAGGTTTTTAGCTTTCTTTAAATATCTTCTTTAGTGTAAAAGAAACCTAAACAGGTTTGAAACAAGTGAAGCGTGAGTAAATAGGGAGTATATTTTCATTTTTGGGTGAACTATCCCTTTAAGACTGTATTCATAAAAAAGAAATAGTGGTTTGGTTAAATTTGATGCATTATTATGATCACCCTGACCAACTAATAACATTTGAAAAGAACACAAACAAATCAAAAACAACCGCTTAAATACACTCACCGGCCACTTTATTAGGTACACCTGTCCATGTCTGAAGAGTCTTGATTTCTGCTGCGACATTCGGATAGGGTCAGAATTTGCCATCAACAGCATAAAAGCGTAGATCCATCCTGCCTTGTACAGTTCAGGCTGGTGGCAATGGTGTAATGGTGTGGGGGTTTTTCTTGGCAGACTTTAGGCGCATTAATACTAATTGAGCATCGTGTCAATGCCACATCCTACCTGAGTATTGTTGTTATCCATCTTTTGATGGCTACTTCTAGCAGGATAGCGCATCATATCATAAAGCGTGAATCATGTCAGACTAGTTTCATGAACATGATAATGAGTTCACTGTACTCAAATGGCCTCTACAGTCATCAGTGTTCAAACCAATACAGCACCTTTGGGATATGGTGGAACGGGAGATTCACATCATGGATGTGCAGCCGACAAATCTGCAGCAAAGTGATGCTATCATGTCAACATAGAATAAAATCTCTGAGGAATATTTCCTTGTTGAATCTATGCCTTGAAGGATTAAGGCAGTTCTGAAGGCAAAAGGGAGTCCAACCCGGTGCTTGTAAGGTGTACCTAATAAATTGGCCAGTGAGTGTATTATTACATACCAAAATCAGCGAAATAGTTTTCGCTTCCTCATTTTTAGAGACGTTTACTTCATCATAATTTAATCATTGTTGAAAACAACCATGTGATTTCACTTCCCTTTGTGGAAAAACCAAAGTATATGTAAATAATTTTGACTGCATGGCGTCAAAGGGCTCACCTAGATTTATTCTCTGACCCACTTTATGAGGTGCGACCAACTGTGTTTTTGGGCTGATCAATAGTGATCCAGGACACTGCCATAACAATCATATTCCATCCAAACACTCATTCAGAGCAGTTCCTGGCACAATTGCTCCTAAATCATTAAAAACATTTAGTCAAGAGGGGTTAAACTCAGTAAACAAATGTCAGAAAACAACAATGACATAGCAGGAATAAAAATAACAAGATTAAGTGAACGCCACACGTGTCCCACCAATCAATACCTGACTTTAGAGCCACATTTAGGCCAGTGATGTTATTGATTGAAACAGGAGACATAAATATACAGAGCACATGCAAGTCGCCATTCTCTATTTTTCAGACCTGTCCAAACAGGCGGGGCTTTCTAATCTAGCTTTATCCCGGATTATGTTATTATGACTTCTTCCCGTTTGGGATTCGGTCGCCATGCGGGATGGGAATGTTGACTGGAAGAATCTGCAAAGCAGTGAGCTCATTCGGGGTGGAATCTAGATCTCCGGTTCCTCCAGACAGACCAGTTTGTGGTCCCATTTATATGAAAAGGGGCAGGTTGAGCAGGTTTCCAGTCGGTGTACACAACACCGCCAATGAGATTAAACTAATAACAGAGCCTAACAGTGAGTCTTCTGCATGTGATTCTACTTTAAGAGTGTTTTTTGTGCAGCTCAAGTGTGTGATCTGTGTTCGGCGGACAGCTTTAGGATGTTAAAACTCCTCTGGTGTTGTGTTCAGGAGCATGGAGAGCTTCACTCCTATGTTTCTGAGGTATAGGAATAAACCTCAACAGAAGGCTAGCATGGATGGAAAAAGCACCACGATCCACTGCAAACTCTGCCTGAGCGACTGGCCTGAAGCGGAGACCTGCACTCTGCAGTCCTGTAGCTGTGTGTTCTGTGCGCAGGTGAGAGCAACACATCTATTTTCAGTGTAGTGTTTCTATATGACAGCATAATAAGAGTGCTGTGGGTTAGTCTTGTTCACACATGTCTTAAAATAACAGGTGTTTATCTCTAGCCGTGGTCTGGGTTATTG
>NC_141036.1:49162500-49167500 GCF_052040795.2 Danio rerio
CACACTCCTGATATAACGAACTATCAGCAACCTTTGGAAAATCAGAGTTGTGTTGTGTTTGCAGTGCTTAAGGCAGTATGTCCAGTTGGCTATTCGTGCAGGCGCAGGCAGTGCCATCACCTGCCCCGATCCAGCCTGTAAAAACAGCGGGACTTTGCTGGACTCTGAGGTACTTCTTTCTGTTCTTCATTCTCAAATCAATAACACTTTCCAGTTCTGCTGATCACACCTCTGCACAAACAAGCAGACATCGGAAATCCCTCCTTTAGCAAACGGTCTATTTTAATCAGTAAGGCTTAAACCGCAATCCTTCCTATTAATCATCATTATTTTCTCATACCTCATAATGTTTGCTCATACAACAGCAGTGTACTTGCCATGACATGTTTATCATATCTGGTACAAGTAAATTACTGTGAACTTAGGATTTAATGTAGATAATTAATATTACTATTTAATAATAATAATAATAATAATAATAATAATAATAATAATAATAATAATAACAACTACAATATAATTATTAATAATAATAATAATAATAATAATAATAATATTATTAATAATAATAGTAACAACAACAATATTATTATCATTAATAATAATAATAATAATAATATTGATAATAATAATAATAATAATAATAATAATAATAATAATAATAATACTGATAATAATAATAATAATAATATTAATACTACTACTAATAATAATAATAATAATATTAATAATAATACTAATACTAATCATGATAATATTTATAAAAAAAAACAAAGAATAATAATACTTTTTATTTAAAGGCGCCTTTCTGGAAACTCAAGGACACCATACAATAAAACCGAAGCAATAAAACAACAAGGGGATTAATTTAATAGTATACATAACAATAGTTCAGATACAAATAAGTATTAAAAGCCACCCTAAATAAGTGTGTTTTGAGTTTTGTTTTGAATAATGTAATAGTCAATGTTTCTGATGGCAGGCGGTGGAGCGCCTGATAGGCCCGGATTAAGAATTCAGAGGCCCCTGGGCACAATGTCTTGTAGGCCCCCTATCTAGCCGCACCCCTATAGTTCAATAAAAAAATAAGATTAATATAATATTTTTTAAAATAAAATTAATCTATAATGTATTGCCCACATTTTTTAATTAAATGATATACAGTACATATATTTCTAGTCTACAAATTTTACTTATTTTTTAAAGCATTTAAAGCACACTTTGATAAAAAAAAAAACACTAACAACAAGTGAAAATTAATGGATTTTAATTTACTTTAAGTTCAGTGAAGCAGTACTAAAAATTTATATTTAAGGGTATTTTTAATCTATAACTTGTACAAACTTATAATGCATATGATTTGGATAACACCTCTCCAATCCAGTTCTATGAATCTGAGTCCTCCATAACACACACACTTATTAATGATTCCTACTTGTCTTCCTCGAGACATATGATATGATATGTTGTGGGGAAAAAAAAACGTGTTCATCAAACGCTGGATTCGATACCAGGTTCATAATCGATCGAGCCAAAACATGTTGCCAATCGCTTTACGAGCTACACCACTCATGCTGCTGTCTCTTGCGCTCTTTAGTTATGTTGTCTCTGTCAAACAAACAGTGATGGGCGTGATTCATTTACCTAGCTTATTCCAACGAGATGCACTATTTACACCTAGCCTACATAGACACTCCAAAATCTGCACCCCACCACCCCCGCAGGGGCCCCTGGGCCTGTGCCCATAATGCATGTTGGTTAATCTGGCCCTGGCGCCTGAATGCCCTACTGCCCATAGATAAATTTTGCTATTTTGAAAATCGAAATATTTTATACTCTTACGATTTACTGTGTCTACTTTAATATGTCATTTTAATATAACTGTACAGTGGACTTTTACCGTATATAATGTTCTAATATTTTATGCTCTTTTGCTTTACTGTAAAAAGTTAAATTAAGAAACATCATCACAAATTTAGTGTTGTTTGCTTTAATGTGCCATTTTAATTTTACTGTGCTGTAGATTTAAGTTTTAATAGATTATTATTATTATTATTATTAATATTATTATTTGGAAAATCTAAGTATTTTATGCTCTTATACTTTACTGTAAAAACAGTCAAATTAAAAATATGAACACAAATTTAAAGTGTCGTCTGCTTCAATATGTCATTTTAATTGCTGTACTAGAGACTTAAGATTTAATGTTGAAAATTATTATTATTATTTTGGGAGGGGGGGATTTCTAAGTATTTTGTTCTTTTGCTTTACTGTAAAAACAGTCAAATTAAGAAACATTCACAAATTTAGTGTTGTTTGCTTTAATATGTGGTTTTAATTTTACTGTGGTGTAGACTTAAGATTTAATATATTATTATTATTATTATTATTAGGAAAATCTAAGTATTTTATGCTCTTATGCTTTACTGTAAAAACAGTCAAATTAAGAAATATGATCACAAATTTAAGTGTTGTCTGCTTTAATGTCATTTTCATTACTGTACTAGAGACTTAAGTCTTAAATGTAGAATATTATTATTATTATTATTATTTTAAAAAGAGGGGGGTTTAAGTATTTTATGCTCTTTTGCTTTACTGTAAAAAGTCAAATTAAGAAATATTATCACAAATTTAAAGTGTTGTCTGCTTTAATATGTCATTTTAAAATAATTAAATTCAATATTTTAATATTTAAATAATGTAATCTATTCAAGTGATGGAAAAGCTGATTTTTCAGCATAAGTCCAGTTTTTGGAGTCCAGTCCAGTTTTTTTTCTCACGATCTTTCAAAAATATGTAGATTTGATGCTTAGGAAACTTTTTTTATTACTAGTTCATTAAAGATAAAAACTGATATAAAAAAAAAAAACTGCGTAAAACTGTAAACACAAAAGGCTATGATCAAATTTGCCTGTGGCTGTTTAACCTATTTATTTGTTTTAATTTTACTTTCGGTTGCCAACATTAGCCTGAACAGGAACTCGGTGGCTTTATTATACAAAATGTTTTCCACCACTGTTGAAAGTCCCAGGATTATGAATCATAAATCAGTTCAGCAGTGGTATAAATACTTTATTTGGTGTAATTTATTAGATATTTCTTATAATTCATATACAGCTAGGCAAAACCAATTTGAAGAGACCTCTTGGAAATTCTCAGTTTGGATTATTTACATTATAGTTATTCGTTTACAGTAAGACATTAGTCTCGTTTTATTCTGCCAAATGCTGATGACTTCTTTTAAAAGTTTTAACTGATAATGTTGTCATGTAGGCATATGGGAATTTTGATCATTTACCAAAATAAAAAGACGCCATGTTTTCATACGTTTAGTTTATATTGATTATTTTTGAATTTATAAACACAATATCAATGTTCTAACTTTAAAAAGTCATGAAATTAGTATTTGGTGGAATAAGCCTGTCTTTTTATGTCACAATAAATGAAAAAATGCAACATTTTAAACTATCTTTAATCTTTTTAACCTTTTTATTGCATTGCAGTGTTCCTTTTATCATATAATTAACATTTGTACTGATCAATATTTCTCATTATAAAAAAAAATAATAAAAAAAAAAATAATAATAAAACAACAACTTTTATTTTTATATAGCGCCTTTAAAAAGTAGCATCTCAAGGCACTTTACAGACATACAAAATACGCAGCAGTAAAAGATACACGCAAGGATGAATGTAAAAAAAAAAATGCAATAAGAAAAAAATACTAATACCAGTAATGGATCTAAAAGTCAAATAAAAGCCACCCTAAATAAGTAAGTTTTAAGTGATGTAAAAAATTCTGCATTGCGAATATCAGCGTAAAGATCTCCACAATTTAGGTGGCAATGAAGAGAATGCTTGGTCTCCCATAGATTTAGCCACACTGACTGATCAGTTAAAAGACCAGCATCAAATATTGTGTTGCTGGACCATTCAAGGCCTCGTTTGCAAGCATGAGAACTTTAAAATCACTTCGAAAACTGACAGGAAGCCAGTGCAGTTTTTTGCGAAATAGGAGTTCTTTATTGAGGATGTAGAAGAGCATGCATCTTACATTTATATTCACTGATAATCACCAGTAGACTGTATATTATCCCTTACATAAGACGTGATTTGTAAATATGATGTGCTATTCATGTGTAATTCTGTACACAACATGACATGTCCAAACATGACCTGAATATAAATTCATCTTCTTTATACAGCTAGCCTCGTTTGCCCCCAGTGATCAGGTCGAGCTCTATCAGCGGCTCAGATTCGAAAGAGGTACGTTGCTGTATTTGTATGTATGTATATACAGCAGGAAAAAAAGTATTTTCCAGGGAATAATATTTCTGATTGAGCTGTTGACATGGAATTGAACCAGATTTTGGTAAAAACCTAAACAATACAAACACAAAAATAAAACAAGTGAGTTTCGTGTAATAATAATGAAATGACACAAGATGAAAGTACTGAACTACTAAAGCGTATTTAATACTTTATAAAAAAAAGCTTTTTGGTGACGGCAGCTTAAAAGGCCTCTCATATAGAGAATGAAGTCACATGAATTGCTCAGGTGTGACTTATTTTTACAGACTTCAACAGCATGTAAAAATCTTAATGGTTCTGTGGGTCTCGTCTATCAAATCTGAGCTTTATTTGGTATTCTCTATTGGATTCAAGTCAGGTGATTGGCTGGGCCATTCTACAGCTTGATTTTCTTTCTCTGAAAGCATTTGAGAGTTTCCTTGGCTGTGTTTTAGATCATTGTCTTGCTGAAATGTCCATTCTGGTTTCATCTTCATCCTCCAGATAATGTAGATGTTGGACTGATATTAATTTACAATGAGCAAGGGTAGAGGGTTGCAGAATAAGAGAGGTTTCAGCTGCTGACTGTGCGTTCACTGCCTTTCTACACCTTCCCTCATGTGTTTTTCCCCTGCGTCAGTTCATTTTATTGGTCATAACTTCATTTGTAAACCAATTAGGTTAGTTTTCTTTGCATGTATGAATATATT